>NC_048407.1:17547853-17627669 GCF_013103735.1 Etheostoma cragini | reverse complement strand
GTGTGTGTGTGTGTGTGTGTGTGTGTGTGTGTGTGTGTGTGTGTGTGTGTGTGTGTGTACATGGATATGTGTAAGTGAGGCTGAGGAAACATTTAATTTTCCTAAACATTTAAAACATCCATTATTTTTTATAAACATGGTCAATAAATACCATTTACTCTATTTTCCATAACGACAGCCACCAGACGATGCACAGACTCATATGAAGGAATCTGATACTGAGGTTACCCATTCCAGGAGGACCCAGGATGATGATGTTCAATTTAAATACCGTTAATGTTGGTATGTTTCAAACAGGGCTGGCATTGCTTGGAAGAAGTTACTGTATTTAATTTCGTCTAGGGTTTACATCAGGATACTGTAGCTGGATTCAAACTCATGTCACTGGGCCAGGGAGTGTGATGTCGATGTGATCGAGCAAGTCAAACCTCTTTAATTTGGGCAAAGGAACGAATGAAACAGATTATGGTGAACGTTAACTTACCCTGCTACGGAATAACATCTCGTCAGTTGTTAAGTAACATAGTTAGTTAACGGTTAACGTTAGTTGGGATCACATACTTGTAAAGCCACTGAACTAAATTATAAATTTGACAGAGGAAGTCAGTACAAGTTAAAATGTCGGCCTATTTAAAGTTAAAATCCAGAGCTAACGCTAGCGTTCTTGTGGACACCGGCTAATCTTATTTACAGTTGCTAGCAATAACGTTACGTAGCTAACTAGCTAACACCATGTCAGTTAACGCTAACATTGAAAAATCCTAGCCTTTCACTACGTTAGCGTTACATCAAATCAGATCAATTTAATAAGCAAGCACTGGTCCTAATCTCTCCCTGTTCCATTGTTAGCGGAGAAGCTAGCGTGGCCGTTAAGAAAATCCGAGGTAACCAAGTGTCAATTAAAACTAAATCAATAAAAACAGTTAACGTTATTCTAGTTTCATACAAAAGAAATGTCCTCGAAATAACCTTTTTAATTGTGCAGAACAAAGACCATCTCGGGACGAAGCGACTTACGTTAACGTTGCTCGTTTTATACAGGCGTCTCGACTACAGACGATTTAGTAAACAAATACAGGTTTAACAGCCCTTTCTTGGTGATGACATGAATCCCATACCTTTATACTCTTTGTCTTCAAAGAGATTTCCTTTGTCGGATTTAACGTTGGCTGTAAAAGAGTAGTATCTTTTATTTTCAGTCGTATTTTTCTAGTAGGATGCCCACGCTCACACTAGCCACTGTCTGACTAGCTGCTGCTGAGCTAGCTAGCCAGCTAGGTACCTGTAGGCGAGTATTTCTTTCCCAGGATGATGAAGGCATATCCCGCCCACTCTAGCTTACTCTGATTCTGATTGGCATACCCATGCATTAATACCCTATCCCTAACAAATTCCACTCCGTTGCCTAAACCTAACCAACCCAACCAGAGTAGGTAACGAGTATTAGCCAATCAGAGAAAGGGTATGGCGGGTCATGCCGTCCCATGCCTTTGCCATCCTTGGAAAAATTATTGGATTCGCTAACATTAGCGGCTGCAAGGACCCCTCTGCTAACCTCAAGATTGCCTGACAGTAAAATACATATTGAAAAGGGATAAAGTAGTCATCCTGCTGTTAGATCTGATGCACTTGATGTGGCTGCACCCCCCTACAACCATTTTTACATTTTTTATTTTCTTTATATTACTTATTATTGTCAAAAGTGATTTCACATTATTAATGGGAAAGTGTGTCCATTATGTCATGCACCTTTTGTTTTGAATGCTTGCTTTCATCTCAAAACAGACTTATGTATGAGACCAAAATGTATGTGGAAAAACAGAAATTTTGAAAAACGTTTAAGGTAAAGTGCCCCCTTCCCAACAAAAGCCAATTTATATTTATAAAAAACGATTTATTTTAAATTGTATTTAGTCAGTTAACTGTTCAGTTAGGCTTTATTTTCTGTAAACCTTTTTTCAGTTTTGAAAAACTAACCACACTCCAAGTCTGGTGGGGAAGTAATCAATGCTTTATTCTTTTCTTTTTGCAGTGAATTTTAAATATATTCAGTCTAAATATCCCTACTGGAAGAAGCCCATAAAATACCCCTTAAGTGTGAGTTTAAAAAAATTAATGAATGTCAATGCTCAGAAAAAATACTTCAGCCCTGATTGTGAGTGGGTTCACCCACAGTGTAAACTTTTGTAATGTGTTAGAAGATTTTCATTCTTGAACTTTTAATTTCCAAAACATCACTGAATTATTTGACTATCAATGGCATCATGGGAGAGTTTGCATTATAAACAGAATGTAAACTCGAGTTAAAAGAAAAGAAGCTCATGGTCCATCGCATGATCTCTCCTTCAGCAGAATTTCCAATTGGAGAAAGGTAAATCTCCATTTGAGACAAATTAATGAAGGTAATGGAGGACGTTGATGTTCAGACTGAATAAAAAGCCTGTAGCAAAGGATGAACAGAAGATGGCGCGGTTGTCCAGTATATTTGAAGAGCATCTTCTCTAAACCAAGTCCTGTAGCTGCTTTCTTAGATTGTCCTTGTAGGTTCACTATTGGTGTTGTTGGAATTTTAAATTGGTTTATTTTGTTTTTCTCTGTAGTTATCCATAGGTAAAGAGGGTACAATGAATCAGCAACCATGTGGTGATTTGCACATCAACACATGGTTGCTGATTCACTAGGAATATTACTGACACACCTGTAATAACTGCTGAAATGAAAGAACTTTAAGCAGCAAGGTTGTACCACATAAAATATTCTACCAAGCCAAAACACAATTCAGTTCACATGTGTATTAACAGGAATGCTGATTTACTATTCTTTTACAAATTAAAAATGGTGTGCAATTACACACATTACATTTAGATATTTTTAGTCAGAAATTAGTTTCCACTATGGCTGTATAATAAAGGACTCAGAAACAGAATTTATATTTTGAAAGTTTGGATCTCTCACACTTTGCATCATATGGTAATATAACAGCATATGAGAGCATCAGTAGATATTAAACCAGAGTTAAAGACCGTTTCAGTGAACTTCCACACTCAACTTTCATACCTCCTTTACGATCCCAGTGTCTGTCTCTCTGTTCAGTAACGGGTATGTCTATAACAAGTGAGTAGAGGCGTTTGGATATCTAGCTCCTTTCTCTGATGTGGGCAGCTGAGTAATGGCCGTACATCCTTCAGTGCTCCTCTCTTGCAGCACATCTGACTGGATTAAATATGTGCAGAGGATTTATTGCCTGAAAAACCACAAGAGCCCCACAAACATTTTGGCCCCAGACCAGTTGTAGTGCAAGGCAAGCACAGGAATTCATCTGCAACCCTTCTGGCTTCCTCTTTCTCTACGTCTACCCTCCATTTCAAACTGCATATCTTTATATGTTTTTGTCCGTGACCTTTTCTCACACTCTCATTTATCTTAACCATACCATTATTCCAAAATTCTTCTTATTTTGTGACAAGTCACAAGAAACACAGAGGTGAAATCAGGATCTTGGGTTGTTTACAGACTTTTTGAGGGGGATGAGGAGCTTTTTCCATTCACAGCCTCTCTTAACTTAGTTGGGCAGCATTAATAATTCATGGTCCACATGTGTTACAGACAGATTACAAGCATCTCCACTTAAGTATCATCATTATTACAGCTGGAGAATTTTATTCACCATCTTGCAGTTTGCGATTCGTGGGATTGAGGTTTGATTTTTGATTGGGGTTTAAGAGCGGATTATTTACAATGCAGTCTTTATGATGATTAGCATCTCTAGTCCTTCACATTTTAAAACCAAATGCACGGTTTTCTTCCAGCAGTGCACTCACGAGACTATACCAGTGCTGCCTTTGGTGTTGTAGGTATTTTTCAAAAACGCTGGATGACTTATGATTTTTTATTCCACAGGGAGTTATTGTAAAAATTCTATCCATTCATGACCAGCTCTGTACGGCTGGGGACCCATGTTATGTTGGTTCTGTATGTAGATTTAAAAGCTGTATCTCAAAAGGTGTCATAGCAGCTGCAGAAGATCAGGATGATCCTGCTGGTAATGACCATAGACATACATGTAGAGCAAGATATACCTCCATCCATGTTTGCCACTGGACCTGATTCTGGATAGCTTCTCAGTTTGTATACGTGTGTACACAATGAGTAGATGGTCATTGTTTATTGTCCATAGCTAATTTAATTTGCCACTTAATCAAAGCCACACATGTAGACATTCTCCAACAATGCTATAAGTAACTGTGGATACACGTTTGAATATCTCCTCAACAAAATTCAACACTCTTTGTGGGAGCAAGAGCACACCACTTTTCTGCATATTTCTGATCAAATCAGTCTTTGTCAAGTGTCAGAGACTGTGGTAGCAAAGAATGTGTGCACAACGTCAATTGCAGACTGAGTCGTCTTTCGTTTTTTTTGTCCTGCATTTGTGTTCCCACATAACATATCAGCTAAACAAACTCAGCTGATTCAATCTAAATCTCCACTCAAAAGACCTTTGAGTATATATTGAAAGATCACTAATGTACAAATTTCTTTGTTTATCTAGCGCCAAACCATAACAACAGTTGTCCCACCGCGCTTTTCATAAAAGAGCAGGTCTACACCGTACTCTGTGATGTTATTTACAGAAACCCCAAAAAAGAAGCTCAGATTTGTTTTGTTGTTGTTGGATGGTCAGATTCCTCACTGTAAGGAATGACGTAAATAAGAAGGTGGAGGAAAACTCTAACCTTTGACTTCTTGATCAGCGTTGCGTGACAACTATTGGCTCCTGAAGCCCATACGTTAGTACTGTTTCAGCACTAACCCAGGTCTGCTAAGTGACAGAAATCCAACACACAAACTGATCTTATCTGACAGCGTGAAACCAGAGCTGACCTGGCCCTTCTGTCTTACAGAGCCTGGCATCATGGGATGAAACACTGACAGAGGTTCGTAGACCTTGGACCACCTCTGAAACTAAGTTTGGAATAACATCTGTCTCTGTCAGTCATAGACATGGTTAGGGCAGCTCTCCGGTCCTAGCTATGTAATAAGTAGAAAATGTCAGAACCTTCACCATAATATCCATTTATGCAAAGGATTAAGACAAATATTATTTATCCACTGATTTTCTGAATTATTTTGACATTTCCTGGGAGTAAATATTGCGTTAAATAAAAAAGAAGTGCTACAAATGTATTTTTCTGTATGCCATAGTCAAAATTTACAATCACAGTAAACAATTACAAAGAATATTTTCAAAAGAAAGCTTGTTCAATTTTACAAAAGAGGAGGGAATGACAATATTATCAACACAAGTTGATAGATATTAAAACATTAAAAATTAAAAAATGTATAAATGAAGTGAAAGAAAATCGCAAGTAGGTCCATTTCCATCAGATTAAAGGGGTGTATTAGAACTACATATATATACTAAGAAGAACACAGGGGCTACACATAATCAAAATAGTCAAAGTCAAAATAGGCAGATCCTAGATTTGAGTAGATCCTCACCAGAGATGACAGAAGATGAGTTGATCTTAAATACATAGTGGTGCACCGCTTTGAAATGTCCTGTGGTTTTTGTTAAAACTCAATCTGTTTTGATATAAATTGGATGGAATGTGTCATGTTTACTCTGCGTTTAGATTCAAATCAATTTTGATGAAAATCTAAAACTAAACTTGGTGCCAAATAACCTCTACTATTGCTCTTTGCATTTCAAAGTTATGGAAGAGTTTTGGACTTCCACTTTTACCTTGGGTGAAATCCATCCCTGTTGAAAAACCAAAACAAAAGCAATGTGGAGATTATATTACAGCATGGTTCATCCAAGCAAGTCAAACTAGAAACATACTTGGATGTAGCCTGACCGTAAAGATGTTATCAACCACCAACTGTGAATGGCCACAAAAATGTCTGACCTCCTTGAATATTAGCTAAAAATTAAACAGTTTATGTCGCAACAGTAGAAAGTCTGAAGTTATTCCTTTCAGGAATAGAACCATAACTTTCAGTCAAGAAGGACCAAGGTACAGAAATAGCCCACGTAACTTGACGTAAGAAATGTAATAGACATTCATCCTGTGCCATGTTTAAACAAACAAGTGTAGACCTGGACAGTAACAAAAGCATGACTCTTTTAAATGAGTGTGCATTGAGCTCTGATATATGCATGATTGTTTCCTATAAGCATTTATGCAACATCAGGACACACAGGCGGTTGACATCTGGTTAACATCCTCGACAAAAGTCTCTGTCATGACTCCCTCCGTATCCCAGAATTCCCTGTGCTGCTGGTGAGATGTTTGCACAGAAAGAGAGAGTGTCTGGACTCCGTCAGCATTGCCCTGAAGAACTCAATTATACAGACTGGCTTAATTAGATCAGCTTTGATTGCTATTTCAAATGAAGGGAATAACATGAAGCTGTGTGTTTGTCATTCCCACCTCTCTCTGTCGTAGTGCTTCTGTCATGTCTGGAGCTGGTGAATTAGTGGGCACTGTGACGGCGATGGAGGGCCGACGTGGCAGGTGCTCTGCAGATTATCTGGGGTCAGACTCTGGATTGAGCCTGAAGAGCTTTTAAGGAAAGGCAGGCGTTTGACATTACGCACCAGGCATCTGTCACAGTGTGTGGATTTATACAGAGCAACAAGCACCTTTATAGTCCACCACACACACAAACACACCCAGATGCTGGCACGCAAAGCCACCAGAAGTACACCACATCCTTTAGTCCATCCAGTCATCCAGAGTTCCACAACAGGACTCAATTTGCGTTATATATGCGTGTGAACAGGAGGTTGTGTGTTTTTGCCACGTTGGTATGACAATATATAGGCCTATACTTTAAGTTATGCTATGTTTTGCTGTCTGTGTTTACTCATTTGCCCTGGTAAAATTGCATGTTAAGAAAAAAGGAAGACTTTCAGTGATCTCATTGAAACATTTGAAAGCAAAAAATTACCATTAATTTAACACTGAACGTCATTTTAATGTTCAAGTTTTTATAGTATGAGTTACCTTATACCTTAGAGAGAGAGAGAGAGAGAGAGAGAGAGAGTGTGTGTGTGTGTGTGTGTGTGTGAGACTGACATCTGAGGCAAGGTTCATTATGTAGTTAAAGCTGCAGATCAAGTGGTATTGGTGGTGGTGTGACTATGCATTCATTGTGAAGCAGCTTTTGTTACATCAGGTAAAGAATAAACAGGCCATAGAAAATTGAGCTTGGCTACTTTCCCATCATCAACCATAAAATGAAGTTGGCTTATTAAATCTGAGGCAACACAAAAAAAGATAACAGGGCAGAACTTACAAAGGGCAGCCCAATCCCTTTGACAAAATAATCTTGCAGTTATTTACCAACATGTGTAAGCAGTGACTGTTTCAGATTCGGTTGAACTGTTGGATGAAATTAATTCCAAGCTTGTTTTAATTGAGCAAATGACCGAAACTCTAAAATGATACCCAGTCTGTTGAGTGATGTAAAATAAAATCTTATTTTTTTTTAATTTGAATTTCTGCAGTCCACCTGCTGTCCCATAATACTGGGATGTTCTGTTGGGAAAGCTGCTACTTTCTGGTTTGCTAATCTGTTGGCTGTATCACTAACACGTCTAATCAGCACATAATGCTGCAGAAGCCTCCATATGTGCTAACCGTGTGTATCTTGGTCAAACACGACATCTGTTTGGCTTGTCTTGCTTTGACTTATGTCAAGCTGTGGCTAATCCCTCCTGTTGCTCTGTGTCTGCAAGGTGAAGAGGAGACTGCATGGATGCTTTGTGCTCAAGCTGAGGTCTTTGATGTCCGATGCCCCCTGTCCTTAAAACAATTACTTGTTTTTTGTTGTTGCTTGATTTTTTGATTTTAGTCTTTATTATTACTACATACTATAACTTTGCTAGCTTTCTTGGTTTGCCTTAATCAAAAATAACCTTTTTGCATAACATAAAAAAAACCTCCATCATGCCCATTCAATTCACATCAATAAACATTTTTGAGGGCGGGGGGGGGGGGTACATGTCTGGGTTCCTTGGGATAGGAACAGAGCTGTGGTTCTGGTTTTAAACACACTGTAACTGCTACAGGAAGAACAGAGAGGGCTTCAGAGAACGCAGACTCTCCCGTCAGTGAAATAAGGCCAAGCAGTGCAGATCGCCAGCAGGGCTTGTTCCCCCCTGTCAGTTAAGAGAGGAGACCATGAACAACATAAATACAGCACTTCCTCCTCCTCCTCATGGTTTTCATTCTGAGCAGCATTCTCTTTCCACTCTGTGCATCTCCTCCCAGATCTTACACAGACAAAAGGCAGGACAGTGTGTCGTGGCCACTTATAGACAACCACTTTAAAATGACAAGAAAAACAGTCCAATCAGACGTTGACATGGTTAAACAAGCAATAATGTCATATGACATAATTTTGCTACAGTGTACTTCAGTACAAAAGCATGCAGGACAAAATAACTACAGTGACCTTACTGATGCAATCAAGAGTTCAGTGTCCTCAAGCAGTTCTCTTCTCTTTGTTCCGCAGGACCATCTTAAGCGCTTGTGTATTCTGCTTGTTCTACTAAACAAACTAAGACAAACAGAGCTGGAACAATGATTAGAGAAATCAACAAATCCTCGACAGGACATGAGCGCATGGGCCTCTAGGCCAGATCAGGTTCTTTGGAAAGGGTGAGTCAATGAGGTTAAAGGACGAAGGGTGAATGTGAGCGGGAGTAGGGGGACCAGAGGTGTGAACAGAGAAAGCCGACAGAGAACCCTCTCTCAATTTAGTTTACCATATCCGTCATGGGAACATCACTTCTATTTTCTTTTCATTACAGGACCAATCTCTTCACAATCCTTCCAAACAACAGTGGAATAACAGCTTATTTGTTCTGTGTGGCCTTGGTGGAGGGTGGAGTGATTGTAGTCTGCTTGGGGATCCGCAGTGCTTGTTGAAGTTGGAAACAATCTTTTAAGTCATTGTGGAAAAAAAAGTTCAGATTTAACTTGTTTATTTGCAACATGCACATGATGCTGTAAATAACCAAGAAAAAACTATTTAAAAAAAAAGGTAAGTAAAAATTAAATAACTATAGAGAAAAATGCATTCACTGTGATTTTAAAGAAGAAAGATTTTAAATAAACAACAGCAACGATGACATTTTTTCCCGCACAGCTTCAAAACTCCCAAAGAACAAAATGGGACAGTCATTTGTGTCCAGTTTGAAAACATGAGCAGATGTTTCCCTGTCTTGATTTATTTGGCCAGACAGGTGAGGGATGCATAACGCCACAGCTTGGCACGCCCGTGCATGGCTCAGCTCCGTCTCTGCCTAATTGTCCTTCCCACACATAGCCTGGTTCCGATCACATCTGACACAGGGTGCGCAGCAGAAACACAGAATCACTCTGTGTATGTTTGAAACACTTTAGGGTCTGTTTAGAGTTTCCCCAAGGACTGGTTTAAGATGTGTTTAACTGTACAGATGGTGGGGTGGGTAATAGTATATCAAAAGAAGATAAAGACGGCAGGATATCTGTTACAAGACAATTGGCACAACTAAAGGAGTCTGTGAAGTTGTCAAGGTAACATTCATTTGGCAGATGGGATGACAGGCTTTAATACTGTTTCTAAATTGCATCAAACTAAAAAGAAATTTGTCCAACCTTAAAAACTCTCCAAGGATAAAGATCCACTGAAGTAAAGTAAAGGGGACAGTCAGTCAAATCTGTATAGATACATCGCCTCGTAATCAAAAGCTAATTTCCTCAAGCTATTGTGGTCTGAGAAAGACAATAAACCATTGCAGTGTTGGAGGGAAGAAGAACAATGGATAAGTATGTCCATGCGCTAAGATCTTCTTCAAGAGCTCTGTTTGCTGAAATGTGGGGGCCTATGTTACATCTCTGCTAGGAGTCCTTGAAATACTTTCCTGCCGCAATAGCATGTGGGAAAAAGAAGAACATGAAGCGCTCATTTTAAAATCATGTTAACACCAGAGTGGAACTGGAAAATGTCTGTTTTGAAAAATAAATCCAGGATTTATCTTTTGAGCGAATCAAAGGGATGTTTTGAACATTATGTTGGCAATTATTTTCTGCAGACTGTGGTGCTATCAAGCTATTCAGCATGTTTTTTTTTAAACATCCAGACACTCTGTAGCCCCTTTTTTGTCTGGGCTTAGCTTTTAATGTAACTGCAATCAACCACAACAAGATTTTTGAGGCCCAGCGTTCATCCCTCAGAAATCCCACCAAACGTGAGTAGTATTGGAATTCCGGAGCACCATGCCAACCGTGAAGCCTCTCTGCCTCTCACAAGCACTGCACGGAGGGGCAATTTTCCTCCGGCTGAACTTCCCAAAGCTGCCTCACCTGGAACCAATCTGTAACACAATCGAAGGGTCCTGACTTGAAAGCCCATTTCTTCCCTTTGATAGTCTCTTCTTGGTAGCCTGCACGGCGCTGGAAACAGGCTTTTTGTGATCTGCAAATACAAAAGAGCCAGGGATTGAGATGAGTATCCACCCATCAAAGTGTATTATGCAAATAATCGAAAAACAAGCTCAGATACTCTTAGTTTTTTCTGTATTTTTTCTGGGATGAGGGGGAAGTTGGGTTGGCATTTGGAAATTTTAAGAGCTGTTGTCACCCGCCCTTTTCCTCTGGATCATGCTTTGTCATATTTTCCTTTTCCTTTTTATACGACAACTTTTGAGATCACAAGACACAGTGTGGACATTCAAATTTGTAACATGGGGGTGGTTCTGTGCTGTTAGTGTTGCCATGGGTAGCCTACATGTGTGTGCATACACTAAACATCTGATTGATTTCATTTTTTTTAATATAGGCATTTCCATCTTTAATGACAGGACAGCTCAGACATGGAAGGGGAGAGAGAGGGGGAAGACATGTAGGAAAACTGCCAAAGGTTGGAGCCCAACCCTGGACCCTCTGCATTGAGGAACAAACCTCCACACATGCTTGCCCACTCCACCAACCGAGCCAAACGGCCACACTGATTGATTTCATTTAGTAAAAAAATTGTTTCTCCCTGCCTTCATCCACCCATCACTCCATGCCATCTGTGCAGTATCCCTGGCAAGTGCACTTAGGTCACTTCTTCTGTTGTGTGTTTTGTGGCGGGTGGCAACCAGCATTAAGGTGCATTACTGCCACCATAGTCTACATCCTAGACGTTTCACTTCCAGGATTGCTCCAGTGCCGCAGGAAATTCCGCTGGATGCATGTTGTTTCGCCGATGTCCATTTCCTTCCGCTTTCTTTGTGTTGGAATTTTAAATTACAGTGGATTTATGAGCACTATGCTGATTGCTCCTCAGATCTCTGCAGGGTAAATTGAGAGAGCTAGCTAGACTGATCTGTCCAAGTTGTCCAGTTTTCTCTTGCACAACAATTTTACAGTAGCTCTGTGCAGAACTTAGACATGACAATTGTGATTGGTTGGTAAAGAAATGCCAATAAACGAGAGCACGTTTTTCTCTCATCCCGGAATGCTATTTGGCTTGCTAGTGCAAGGCGAGCCTGTACTGACACCTAGACTGAGGTCGCTGATCTGCTAAACACCGTTTATGGAAAATAGACAGTTAGGAAAACCTGTGAAAGTTCTAATGTTCTGGCATTACCTCATTTAGAACTATGTTTTCTACAGCTGTGAAGAAAACGTGATTTAGTCATTGTTTGAATTATTAAGAGAGAAAGCTGTAAAAAATGTATGTACATTGTTGAAGATGTGCTAAGTTTAGAGCACCTGATGATGAAAGAAGAGCGCAGGCCCATTTGCCGGGTTCAGTTTAACTCCTGGACGTAGAGTACGTATGCCCTGTAAATGCTTGTCATTGCTAACCTACCAAAGGTAGCACTAAACTTTACTCTACAGGTGCCCTCAAAGCTCTTCCAATAGGCCAGGAGAGCAATTCAACTTCATTCATTTAGGACTCATTGGAAATTCTGTCTTAAGTTGACATGCCAAACCTTATTCCCTTCCTTCACTTCTTCTTCTGTGAGCTAAAGCTCCCACAAGCAAAGCTATGTTGTAAGCCTCGCTTATGTAGGACTGCAGCTACAGTAGTGTAATGTCCTGAAGTCGAGTAAAACACTGAAGAAAACACCAAAGATCTTTAACAAATGTGAACTACTCTTTTATACAACATGCACAGTAGATGCACTAGAATCCACTTATTTCCAAAAGAACATCAAACAGAAAAAAATGTTGTTTTTGTGCACAATCCTTTGAATAGGTCATTTACTTGCTCATTCATGTGATTTCAATTGACATGATTAGCTGCAATTGAATCAGCGGCAGAGGAGCCGAGTGTTTGGATGTAAAGCATGAAATGAAAAGGACATTTGTTCATGGAGCCCTCCATCTAAACAATCACTGTCCCTCACACGGTCAGTAAGTCACAAGCTGATTTCGACACTCGGCCAACAGTCTGCCCTTTGCTGCTTTGCCCAGAGTTCAACCAAACACTCCTTTGTTCATTCTACATATTCAACCTATCATGTCTTCCCTTCATGTTCTTTATTCTCACATACAAAGCTTTTTTTAATCAGTTCATCTGTCATTTTGTTTCAAGTCCAAAGGGTAGATAGATGGTTATCTTGAACGTTGAACCATCTCTCTGTGTGTAAATTTAGGGTTAATTTGACATGAGAAAATTCTGTCAAAGAATAGAGGAATAACAAAGTCAATCACTAAATTACATAGATGCAACAATACAATCGACCTTTTTCACAGCAGGTATTTTTACAATCATGTAAATGTAAAGAGAGGCCGAGCAGGAGTTGAATCTTTGGGCAACAACTAGGCTTACATGTTGGTGCTACAAGGTCAGGAGTTTGACTGCAAACATAGGAAAATACCCTTGAGAAGGTATTTCATGATGACAATCAATGCTGTAATGTGTCTATAAAATCCTTAAAATGTATGCTTGAAAAATAACCATCCCTCTTTCTGAATTGGAATAGCACATTGTCTTTAGTCAACTTTTTGTATTGCCTGGCACGCTGCATAGTTGCACTTGTTAAATATGTCAATTTTTCTTTCTTTGTCAAGATATGTACTATGTGTTTTGATTATGAACTGTTTACTTTCTGATCCTTATTCCCACTCTTTCATCATACTCTTCAGGAGCACACCTTGAATTGCCGTGTAGCTTTGTATTACATCACTACCACCAAACAATCAGCACTGTTTCCTAGTCCAACAGCTGGCACATTAAGAACAACGCAAGACTTTAAACACCATATGCTGCTTCCACACATTCTTCTCTACATTATGTTATTGTTATAAAAGAACAAACTTCTTATCCCTTACTTTGTTATTTTTATGTTGTTAGTAATCCCTCACAGTGATGACATGTTGCCTGTTTTAAGGTTATTAAATATTGACTTCTTGGCTATATAAAGTGACACAACTTCATGAGTTGAAGCTCAAGCTTTTTAATGCAACTGTTTCAATTTAAGATTCTGCCAGAGCATATTATCTGCATTACTTAGTGCTGTGTATGTTTTGTTTTTTCCCTCAGGCACTTCAGACTCCCTTGTTTATGTTCTCCTTCCTCTGCCCTCTCAGACTGGTCATCTCTGTCTTTCAGGCAGCGGATGTCATATTATACTAAAACAAATTGATTTGTCTTGCATTTTCCTACGCCTCTAATTTGATCTAATCAATTTGGTTCAGTTGTTCAGTCTTTTTTTCTGTATTTCCAAATGTGTATGACTGTTTGTATGTATTGGGTGATGCGTATGAAGGTTGTTTTTTTTTAGGGGGAAATCGGTAAGAAAACAATTCAGATAAACATACTGTAAAAACTAAAAGGTCTCAGGTGGTTTTCAGTGGATCTCAGTGTTTGTGTGAACAGACTCAGGTCAGAGTGATCCAAGGTTCTGCTCTCTTCTTGTAAGATCATACTCCTTCATGTTTGACTTGCACGACCCCAGCCTCAGAAAACAACACATGCAGCTTTAATTGGAATCACTTGGTCACCCTGAAGCAGGATGAACAGAGCTTTGTTTCCAGCATGGCAGCTCCCAGAACCTGACGCACGTATCTCCACAGAGGTGGCTACACAACAGAAACCATACAAATGCAGCAAGCTTACAAAGTCCTGACCTGCGCTACTATTAGTTCTTCTCCTGGTTGTCATAATATTAGTACTGATAAAGATCACAGCTAAATTTACAGTATAAATGTTGATTCTGTTTGTATTACATTTCTCATTTGTAACACATTATATACTACTTTCTGTTTTATCTACAGCGTCAAAGTAATATTTAAAGTGGTTGCCCTAATTTGGCCTCTGATTTGAAATATGTTACTTATTCATTAGAGACATTTTTAGAATAACAGGAAAAAAACAAAAAAACAACACAGAAAACAGTATAACTTGTATATATTATGTTGATGAATTAGAATACCAATTAAGCAATGTTTTTCAATGAGTCATAGTTTTACAAAGGCCAGGACAAGCAATGCAAGACTTCCACAAGAGAACACAATGACACAGATTTCCATGACATGGCTCCACAGAGATATGTTTTTAATTTACAAACACTTGTTGCCAATTACCAGAACTTTTATTTTGAAATGTTTCTCTACTGAACTGTTGCACAGTCACAGGAGTAGAACATGCAACAGTATTTTCAATCAATATTGGATTTTGCATGTATTTAATCACACATTACCAACTTATTGCAAAAGTAATAAATGTCGGGGGTAGGCTGCAGAGAGTTAGAAGAATTAAATGGAAAATATGATAAAATTCCCTGCATAAGTCTGTTTGTTGAGACTGCAGAACATGTACACATGGTGAAAACAACATGCTCAAATCCCCTTTTACAGCGATGCTGTGGAAGATAATAAGCTACCCAATGCTTCTTTGAAAATGAGTTATTGACAAACGCAATCATTAATTACTTGTTGTTGTTGCTTATAAGTTGTCTGTACTGATCAGCACCTGTTGCTCAAGCAAGACTTTTAAGGTCATTATGATGGAGTAGGATACAACCGCACAGAGCCAACTGAAGCCATCCCTTTATGAAGATTACAATCCTCAGTTTTGTTGACACTGAGGTGTTGATTTAACTTTGCAGTTAGTGCTTTGGTTGTAATGGACTGCATTATATTGACAGGCGTTTTTGATATTCTCCCACTAATGTGTGCACATGTAGGATGTAGATACTAAACTGGAAGTGTACCATTGTGTTCACAAAGAACAAACAAAGCCAAACTCGGAACTCTCTTTCAAATCACTGGGCACCATCATTTGTTCATTATTAAATTCTTTTCACGAGATTTTTATGAGCCATATAACACAATCACAAAGTCAGCAATATGGTGCAGAACAAAGCCAATGAAGACGTACAGGCTGTGATGTATAAAGTATCTGTTTTTGACATCTTTCTTATGGGAATAAATTAACTTGAGCAAAGGCCTTAGGACTGAATTTTATGAACACTGAAACCATTCATTCTTACGTGATTCCTTGAATTTCCTTAAGTGAATAAATGACCATCTGAAGAAAGGGGCATCTGCATCTGTGCGAAGAATAAATTAAATAAAGAACATGACTCTGATTAAGATCCTGTTTGAAAGGTCCTTTTTTTTCTAGCAGCATCTAGGACATTCCAGGATATTAGACCAGTGAGTGAGCTCTCTGTTTTCTCTTGGTCCTGACCTCTGCAAAGGGTCACTTGTGTTTCAGTGCTGGTCATCAATGCTGTTTCATGGCTCAATGTCTCAGTAGCTCAGCAAAGCATGATCACCCATCCTTGTTATAGACTCCTGTCATAGACAGTTATGGATCAGCCTATAGGGCTCAAGATGAATGTCAAAACTTGGAAACATGAACACCAGCATTTAGTAAATATCAGCTACTTAAGTTTAGTTTGATATTTGCCCTGTTTCTAAGTAATTGGGTTATTGTAAATGCAAACATTGACATTAGGATGTATCCTATGTGTGAATTGTTTGTTTTTTTAGTGTTGTGACAGAGCAGATACTGTCTTATTTGTGTTGGACAATGACAAAAAGTTTGTACAACTTAAAACACAAAGTGACACACACACACACACACACACACACACACAGACAGACACTTGAATTGTGTTTTTATTGAGGTAGTTATTAGCAACGTAAGTAAAGCACACAAAAAACATAAATCTAATGAATGTAGTGTTGCAGTCCAGTGCCTCCTAAATGATTGCTTTCTCTGTAACGTGATAGAAGGTGAAGATAAAACATTTTTATGTTACTCACACTACTGTTGAATAAGCCTCAACCACTTGTTGCTATAGAGTAATATATCTTTGAGTGTGTGTTCTTCAAAGTTTTATCAGACTAATTCTTCCCACAATGACCAATGGCAGTTCAATCAGGAGAGTCTCATTTAAGAGTGAAATGTGTTTAATGTCGTGAACATGGTGCATGATGGGTTGACATGTTATGATAAGTCTTTGGTGATAAGATTTCATTGCATGTTAAATAGAACGGCCATATGTTGTTTTGGCAAGCATTGGAAATATATTTTGTCTTTTTTTGTCTTTAAAATCCGATGTAATTTATATTAGGTGTATATTTTAATTAGTTAGCTCCTGAAATCTTTTTGAAAAGAAAAATTCAGGACATCTGGGCACATGTTCAGCAGCAGCCCTGCCCTCTGACCTCTTCACTAAGCATCCCACATGTAGCAGTGGCCCTCTTCTCTGGAGTCTTGGTGATGTCCGGCGGCCTGAGTTCGTAGGTCACAGCGATGACAGCAAGCACCTTGCTGCGAGACTCCTATCTGCCCACCAAAATAAACACAGGAGGTTTCTGCTCCAGCCCTCCCACAACACACCCTGTCCAGCTCTGACTGAGTCTCAGAGATTAAACGCTAAGGATGCAGAGGATCCTGCCTTCTCAAATAAAAATACTGTCAGGGTCAAAGGTTGAGCTTGGAGATCACAGTCAACTTTTATCCCAGCAACATTGTTCCAGAGAATGTGGCTTAACTCTGGTGGAGGGAGAGTCTGGGCTATTTTTCTTTGTTTTTTTTGAGGAGCTTTTCCCCACCGTCTTCTGGCTTTTCTCTGCACTCACATAATCAGCCAGTAAAAGAGTTAAACATGCACATCAATGCAAATGAACAACACAACATTCCTCATCTGTCTTAGTATACACATCAAAAACAACATGACAAAAGTCCCCTTTTGAAAATGGTTTTATTCAACAAAATGTAATTTCACTGTATTTAACAATTAAATCCATAAGAGAAAATCTATGCCAGAAAACTGGAAACATAGTTGTACCATGAAATAAACAAATTAAACTGGCAAAAAGTCAAGAATCAATTTTAAAAGTTTAAAAAATGTAAATAAATAGTGCCGTCAAGTCTTTTTAATTGTGGCCAATTTATTTTACGTCTATTTCCATTTAGCAGTAATGTACAAGAGAAAAATAGCGATAGAGGATTTAGGATTACATCATACTATTATTGAGGATAAGTACAATTGCATTAGTCACATATGTGCCATATACAGTAAGCTGACATGGCATAACACACAGCCCACAATTGTAAGTTTGTCTAATTTGTGCTGTTGAGTGCCAATAACATTGAGGGTTTTGTTGCAAGAAAACAGTAGAATGTGGAAATTGGTGGTTAATCTTAATCCATATAGGCAGTTTCAAATGACTAGACTGTTATAAACCACTAAGGGTTTCTGATATAATAAGCTATTTACCATTCAAACAAATCAGTTGGAAAACCTAAAATTAGGCCAGAATGTGTTTTACACATATATGTATACATATATATAAACATATACATGCTTTCCTTTTTTTTTGCTTTGTGGTGAGGTATAGAAATTTTAGTATAATTAAAAAAATATATATTTGAGGTTAGTATGAGGCAGAATATCTTCATTTTGCGACCTTAGACAGTCGGCCTCATTGGCTATCAATGAAAGTTAATCTCATTTTTAAAGAATGAATATGTCTAACTCCCTTCAGTTGTTTTCCAGACCTTAACATTGTGTACTGCAAGAGAATCTGGGTTTAACATTGCTTGTAGACTTTGGATCAGTTTTTGTAAGTACGCATTTGAAAGAATGAAAAAGACGTACAGTATTAGAAACAATAAACTGCATAATGAAAGGAGAGCCAATGGAACTGAAAAAGCTGACAGCATCAACCAACACTTCAGCATCTGGACATTTACAAAGACAGGGTGGTAGGGAGGGTGGGAGATAACAAATTGCTGGACATTTGTGTAATTTATTCAGAATACAGTGCCCTCTAGATTGCAGCCTGCAACCTATTTGCACAGCATTATCTCTCAGAAGTGGTTGGAGTTGGGTGAGGTGCCAGTGCAGCGTTTCTAAAGTATCTTCATACTGGTAAACATTAGTTTCACATGTCTCTACTGCTTGTTTTTTAACTTACCACACAGTGGAACTTAAAATGTGTATTATTATTGTTTCTTTGGCAGCACTTTGGCTTATTTGACACTGGAAGTATTAGGAGCATAATTTTAATTCACAGTATGTATCCTACAAATAGAGAAATGATTTGCCTGAAAACAAACTATATATAATATGCTAAATTATTCCATAAATTTAAGTTGACCTGGACTTGAAAACACACACGGTAGCACATTTTAAAACACTGCCATTACATTTGTGGCTGTCAGCTGCGCTATCACTATGTACAAGTGTCATTATCCTCAGAAGAGTCCTGCGGACATATTTGCGGCCGTGGTTTCCAAATATCGTAAAGCCAAGTGAAGACCTCCCTAAAAGCTTTCTGCCCAGTAGAGCCAGTACGGTTGCTCTTGGGAACTAAATTATAGGTAGGGTCTCACACTAGGAGACATGAGAGGTTACCAAACATGCCAAGCATTACCAATTTAAATACCAGTGGGTTGTTGCTAAACAGCCAAGAATTTAAATAAATGGCAACGTCAGTAATCGGTAACTCTTAGTTAAGCATGCAAGCAAACGACTGTGTGTGTTGCAGTGTGAAGGCTGGTACTCGTTGTTACCTATACTGGGAGGGCAGCTGTGGCTCAGGTGAAGGTTTCAATCGCAGCTCCTTCTGACATAATGTCTGTGACAGTGTACTTAAGCGGTACAAAATTGCTCCTATTGAGAAGGGGTAAAGTTCATGTAACCTTGTCCTTAGACAAAAGCATCTGCTGAATGTAATGTGAGCCAGATGTGAAAGATGGGTAAGTATTTCATTTAGTTTTAGAAGAGTCAGAATCCATGCCTCTTTTCTAGAAACTGTGTACCTTAATTAATTCACTTTGACTTTTTTCGTCATGTGGTCATTTTCTCAAGTTGCAATTCAGATTATAATGCCTGCCCTCTCAAATTGATGCTCATATTGACAAGAGACACGTTTGCAGTTTGGTTATCAGCATGAATGAAGGTCATGGTTGAACCTGAACAATTAGCAGCTCACAAGCAGCTAAACACTTCACAGCAGGCGTCCATGTGTTTCTCACACTCTGAGCTTAAATGCATGGGGATCAGTGATTACGTTTATACTATTATCTACTCCCTACATCCACAAATGAATCCATTGCACATACTATATACTAAACACTTTGTATTCTTTGCAAATTATGCACTCAACCCATTCAGCCTCTTTTTTTTAGGCAACAGTTATTTTGTATGTGCAAATTTGTTTTTCTGTATTTATTGTTTATTTTATATTGTTGTTAAATATGTTTGTTTTGTTTGTTTATGTATGCACATTTAACCAAGGCAAATTCCAAATACATGTACTTATTGTGGCAATAAAACTTTTCTGATTAAGATTCCAATTGCAATGAACACAGCAACAGTGTGGGATGGTATACAGTAGACAGTGAACCATTAAGATCAGTAACACACACTCCCTGTGGGAACACCATGCCTGTTAAATGAAACTACTCGGTCTGAGCGGTAATATCTCCCTATGCTGCGTTGCTGTGTGTGCTGCCACATGGGTGTGCTCTGAATTTGATGAAGCAGGATAATTCTCTCAACTGATCATATCAGTAAAGGAGGAATCCCAAGATCAACACCAGATTCTGGAGGCAGTCACATATGGGAAACATTTTTCCAGATCCTAATAAACTTTCATCTGTGAGTTGTGTGTATGCAGAGGGTCTGGATGGGCTGGCAACATCTCCAGGCCTCCTGCAAGTTATGCAGAGCAAAAATGTCTTGAAAGAGATAGATGGAAAATAATAACCCTGAACTGAATCTACAATGTACTGCATATATTGTACATATGAACGCCTACATGGACAGTAAATTCAGTATTTACTGTGCACCCAAAGGCATGTCAAACACAGGTGACAGAGATGAGAGACTGCATAAATAGTAAAACTAAAATTACGTTATCATCATTTGTTTTATATTACATGTACATTTATTGAACCATGAAAGCACATTTGGAAATCAAATTTTGTGCTTATGAACCAGAAACAAGGTGTTTTGCTTGCAGTTTACCTGTTCTATCTTTGAACCTGCCAGACAGTAGGTGCCAGATGTTAAATCTCCTTCACAGGAAGTCAGGCAGATGTTTCACTAGCACTGTGTGAAGTGGAGGTGCAGACTGACTCTGACTGTGTGCACCAAGATTACACTCCAACCCAAATCGAAGTCAAACTGAGAACAGATGATTTTTCTATCTTTACCTCCTCTGGCCTTTTCATTAAATTCAAGATAAGTGCAACCACTGGGTGTTTTTGCTTTGCCCTCATCCTTCATTTAATTTGATCAGAAAATCTGCTGACGCAGTTTGTTCCCCACTTATGTGAAACCAATTTTAACTGCATAAAAGTCGTCTGCAACGCTTCTGACGGACAGAGGCTCACCTCATCCTTGAAGCCTAGAAGACCCTCGGTCAGATTGGCCATAGGTGTGTAAACCTGCAGGTGTGCTCTTACCACTGTTCACTTCATGTACAAAAAGAGAGAGGGGAAGCTGTTTCACACATTCAGCAAACTCAGCAGAAGGCTGACCCTATCACACACACTGACGTGCACATGAACAAAGCAACAGCGAAGTCAGTATGTTTTGTGTCATGCAGTCAGGACTACAGAAAGACGATATGGCAAAACAAATCTGTGTACCACTGTGAAGAAAAGCACACACACACGCACACACACACACACACAAGCATTGGTTCACCACACAGCACTATTGATCTCAAAAAGAAAACATGGTTATGATCAACTCACTGTTACTAATGGAGAAACAGTGTCCAGGAAAATGAAAAGACAAGACTTGGTCTTTGTGCTTGACTTCAATGGGATTTCAATGTAACAGATTAATTAGTGCCAACTCATTTTGACTTGTTGAGTTTTTATGTAAAACCATTCAATGTGTGAGACAATAAAGTACACAAGACAAACAGGATTGCTGACCTTCAATCCTAACCACTACCAGAAAACTACAGTTCAGTTCTTCAACTTTTTTACTGCAGACCTGTTTATTTCTCGTACAGCAGCTTGTTCCCAATGAAAGAGCAAATACACAAAAGAAGGTGACTGAAATGTCACATTTTGTAGTTGTATGTGGTAATTTGGATTTGGCTACACCAACCGTCAGATGATGACGTTGTGGCTGTTGCAAACACACACAAAAACATTTAATTGTAAAAGCCTCTGAAAACAAGATTTGAATATAATCTTGAAACTAAGGTCTCTTCTCCTTTACATTGTTACATCAGGATTATTTTGATGTTTTACCATAAATTGTACAGGAAAAATAATCGCATTCATATATCTGTTTCACGGTGTAAATCAGACATTTGTTGTGATCTATTGTTAACTGATTTTTGAATCAGAGCATTGACAGCATTCATACATCTGTGTAGAATTTTGTTTTACGCATTAATCAATACACTGTGTTATCATGACTGTTTTGTGCCAAAATACACAGCAAGCACTCATACAGAAGCCCAGCTCAGATTTAAAATGAATGATGTATACTATCACAGAAATGTGTTCACAAAACTTTAGTTTCCCGTGAAGTGAAACTTGGCTGGTTCTGTGTCACTACAACTACAGTCAATTTAATGTGCAAAGTATAACATTTCAGAAAATACAGAGACTGAACATAATATGTAAGCTTTATGACAACACGCTGACACACATTTGACATTCCAGCATGTAAGCCCCCTTGCTGCCTTTATAATGTAGGTTAATGGAACTAAACTTGAACAACTGGTTCAAAGTTGGCTCTTGAGTCACTGTAGCGTAAACCCTTGTGAAATCAACTTCAGTACACTTGTCACACTGACACATTACAGTGCATTTATATTTTATTATTTGCCTTAATGTATTGTTATAGTTTTGAAGAATCGGTTTGTGAGTTGCTGCAGATGCTTTACAGATGTAGCTGCGCCTATTGAAGCCACTTTTGTACCAAAGTTCCCAGAAAATGTCAACTATGGAAGCTGAGAATGGCTGTTCTTGCAATAGTTATTTTTAAGCTATAATCTCTAGACAGCAAGTTTATTATTATTATTATCTCTAGAAAATTATCCTTTATTTTCAAGAGATAACGATTTGATTTAAAATTAACAGAAGGCTTGTGTCATGTGGACACACCAACAGTTTTGTTGTCATTACTTAGAATTCCTCATGTAGGTGGCAGAAACTGCGCACTATAGCTTTAACTTTAGGCACAAAAAAAACAAGTTTGTAGTTTGGGGTAAAACACCCGTCCTCTTAAGTAGTGTTCTCGGGAGAGTAACACCCTTTACCTGGGTAAAGGTCTGGCCAAAGTATAGTAAGACATAAAATTAGAAGTGTCAGCATAATAAATTCTTCATAAAAAAATGTTTTGTTTTTTTAAGTGTAATTCTTCTTCCAAAAACATGCAAGAAATAAAAATCTTTCCAAATATTGGCATTACCACCATTGAAAATACACAAACTGGGTTAAGTCAAGTAGTCACTGAACACATTGTAATAGGGTACGACAGGATGGTAATCTTTGATTCAGTCAGACACAATGCAGATATTTTCCTGTCACGAAGATGAAACACTTGAGCAGAGCTTAGCTCATTCTTTACACTGTAAAAGACAGAGAATGTAATCGAGACTAATAGCAGATGTTTTGCCTGCGGGCAGGGCCACCCGTCATTACGCCAGGTACTCGGCTCAAAATATCTCTTGATGCTAATTTGGCCAGTGCCACTGAAATGGTATACCAATCAGGTTTTCCAAAGGTCTGCTGCCACATGCGATGTGTTCGAAATGGCCCAGACTGTTTTGTTTTCAGAAATGCTCAACAAATCTCCGCTTTTAACACACACACACACACACACACAAACACACACACACACACACACACACAGCATGTGATCCCTGGTATGTTGAGAAAGTCTGTGTTTTTGTACACTAAGATGCCCAAACAGGCTCTGCAAAGATGGAATGTCTCTTTTATGTGAAATTAAATAAGATCAACTAGCGGGCCTCTCTCCTTCCTGTTCCGCTTTCCGTTTTATGTTCATTTCCATTCTCGAACAAAGCCGTCTCTCCATGGTGTATTAATGCCCATCAAAGGCCTCAATCAAGTTACTTTGCCACAGGCTAAAGCCAAACTGGAGGGGCTAAAGTTTAATGTTGTCAGTTGCAGCGTGGATGTGGGCTCATGTCTCTTCCGTGTCCTTGTGTTTTCTTTTAACCCCCACATTCACAAATATCTTTTTAAGTCCGATGAGTGGAACAAGGCATCTGAAAACAGAACACACTGAAGGGCCATTTCAAGGTCACCGAGGGGACAACAGTCCTACTCATTGTGTCACTAGAACAATGTCTTCATATGGGTCAATTTCACTGAGAGGGGAATATATAAAACATAATTACACAGGGCTTCCTAAATAATTTGTCACGCTGTGAGTCAATGGACTCTCAGTATAGAAGTATCCGGAAATGAGAAATATTTAAGAAGAAGCTGTCAACTGTCTGCTGACATTTTCTCTGCCTGAGTGGAATATTGTGCTTTGTATCAGTCTTAATTAAACATCACTTAACTTGTTAACCCTATCTATTGTGGGTCCTATTAGTAGAGCATGCACAGTGCATGTACTTGTGACAACAGGGATGGATTTTACAATAGATTATCCTGTTATTTTCTCACACCTTTCCCTAATTAACTGTTAAACTTCAGATCTAAATTGTTAGCAATAGTGTGGAATATAAAAATACAAAAGATGCATGAGCAAAGAATAGGTCAGTCCTCATCCCAAGCAGTTTGTCTTTCTGCTGCTAATACATATATTTGTCCTTTATAGCACAATGCAATGAGATAAAATTATAGATTTTATGTGATCCTTTTAAGCTAGTCAATTGAGACAATGTGTCTCTCCGCTGGAGAATAAAATCCTACAGTCAAATCAAATGTGTGATTTCATTTGACTCTTGATCACTATAATCTGTTAATTTACATTAACATTTAACTTCTGTCATCAATAGCCACCTCTTTCTATAGGAATTTTTTTTTCTGGAAGTAAAATATGATGCCAGTGCTTTTTCCCCTTTGAATGCACTTGTTGTGAGAATGTGTGTGTGTGTGTGTGTGTGTGTGTGTGTGTGTGTGTGTGTGTGTGTGTGTGTGTGTGTGTTTTAATCCCCCCTTATTCACTGCAGGTGGGCCTACTGTTAAGGGAAAGATTTCACTCTCTGTGCCAAAAAAGAGACACTTACTTTAAATCATTTTTCAGTTAGTAAAACTCCAGACACTTTCCCCTGTGAAATAAAAGATCAGATCATGCTTGTGACCAAAGCATGTACCACACTCTAAACATGCCAACCGAAATAAACACTTTATTCCATATTTATTTACAGTGATTGCGGACTTCCTGGAGCTAGAGAGAAAAACAGATCAGAAAATACTCAGGCCTATAGCATTTTAGAGTCCTGCTGGTTTCCATTGGGCTTCCCGTTAAACACAATTGTTATCATCAAATGATTGATAAATGACCTTTCAGTTCTGATGCCTAGGGGTAAACAAAAACTAGAACCACACCAAAAAAATGCAGAGTAACTCTCTCACTGATACTAATATGCAAATCTGTGTAAAAGCTGTAACATTACGTTACACAATCCTTACCTAACATCAGCTTGCTGCTAAGAATAGCACAGACAGAAGTATACTGTTCCAGCAGGTTAAACATTCAGCTAAGTAATCCTCAAGTCTGGTTCGCTGCCTAAATCATGCTGCTGACATATGAGAGAGAGTTCAAAGTAATTAGATATGTATTTGACTGTATTAGATGAAACATGAGCCGTTGTAGTCATTTTATCTTTCCCCCCTTGAGACAGTCAGTTTGCAGCTGAGTGTGCGCCAGCTTTTCAGAGCCTGAATGTGCTCATATGTGTGGACACCTTTCAGCCTGATGGGCTTCATTTGAAATCCAATTATATAAATGGAGCAGATTTCTACTCCTCTTTCTTTCTCTCGGTTGCTTTCTCTATTTCCCTCACACATGTGCTGCTCCTACAGTACGTGTGTGTGTGTGTGTGTGTGATTGTGTGTGTGTGTGTGTGCATATGTCCACCATGTGTGGTGTGACTGTATGAACATGTCAGTTTGTTGCAGTATCACTGCAGTCACTTTCTCTGCTGGTTGTTTCTAAGCTTGTGTCAGTGTGCACAAGGAAGAGTGACAAACATTTAGAAGGTTGCACCTGCACACCTGCAGCAGAAGATGGACTAAACGGTGTGCTGTGTAGCTCTTTTTTTGTCAATCCAATTTTTTTTTTTTTTTTTTAAAGTTCAGGAAAAAAATGTCCAAGTTTATTGTGTATGCATTCAAACTCATCTTAGGTTTCATGTAGGTCAAAGAACTGTTGACAGATTACTCTGTGAGCAATTTTGTCTTTCAAATACATTTATTAAACAGATGATTATAAATACTGGCAGCCTAAATCATGGGATATTCCACAGCAAATAACATGTGGTATAATTTTGATCCCACTATTTGAGCTTGTGAATGGGTTCAAAATTCATGATACTTCAGAATACAGGTAAACTGCTTTAGTTAATGTTAAATGTTTGATCTAACACAAGCTTATCTTGTAGAAATATTCCAAATATAATTGAACTTCAGGGAAACTGCATTAATAGGAAATTATTCACTTGAAACTAATATGGCTTTGAGAGACAGATAAACACAAATAAACAGGAGTGTGTTTCCTTGTGTGAATAATTGTATTGCATCCTTAACAGGGCTCGTCTTGTGCTGAATGTCTTCCTTCATTTTACTGACATGAAACTGCTTTCAGAAACAAACAAAAACAGGTTAATGTTGAAAAAAAAAGTTTTTTTAAATATAAGAGTGTTTATTATTTTAAGGACTTATTTAAAGGGAATGACCAATAATTAATTGCAACGGATCAGGTAGAAAAACTCCTACAGGATATTTTTACAGAGTGAAATACGGGATTCAGCCAAGGATTAAATACAGAAAGTGGGGTTTTTGTACACGTGGAAATTGTAAAAACAACAGCACGCAGACAGTTAATAGACGGCAGATTTAAAGTAGCCTAATTGCAACATGAACGAAACAAAAATCCCATCCCCAGGGCCCATCGGCCAGTTATTAAACAGCCTGCTGTCAGGACATTACGTTGATTTTTCGTTACAAGGAGTTTAACTTTTGCAGTGTGCACGATGTTTGGGATCGACACGATTTACTGGCCTTTCTTCAATCGCAGCACATATGAAAACAGGATTTCAAATACCTAAAGACAATAGAAGCAGTAAAATAATATCTATCATCTCAGCTTACAAAGATTGTATAAGCAAATTTTACTTTATTATTTCACGAATAATTTAAATTAGGTGATCTGTGGAATATAATTACCCTGGATAAACATATTCTTGTTGTAACATTATCACTCATATGAGTCCTTTATTTGGGTGTATCATGCATGATAATGTGTTACTCTTAAAGTCATTGGTTCTTCAAGTTTAAATCTTGTTTTGTTTCCAAATGTTTTATAAAAATGTGGCTGAAATAAATAATGAGGAGGCAAGTGAAACAGCAATTCGTTCCAAGTGATAAATAAAGCCCTTCTAAACTAAATCCCAGTCGCAGTCAGAAGCCACAGAGTTGTCTGAAGGAACACAATCGACTGAGTATAGATGATTATATTGCGATGGACCATTGCGAATGAAGCGTAAAATTGTGCCCTCTCCGCCCCAGTGCCATCACTTATAGACTATATTAATATCAAATCTGCATTGATGTCATGTGTTAAGCCCCCCGCCCTTACTTTGTAAAAAAAAAAAATCAGCTAATAAACGGCCTAACTCGCTCATGTCATCAGGATAATCACTTGGGAGAGTTCTTGAAGCCAGTAGATCTGGGTCCAATCCTCTGAGGAAAGACGGGTTTGTGTAACTCTGTTCAAACCTGAGGGGGAGTTTGGGGTGTTTGGTCAACGACAGTGGTTCCTGGAAAAGATCTGAATCGTTTTATAACCAAACCCAGCTGCGGTCTGGTGTGCGCTGCAGTATCTGCGTGCTTGTGTGTGTGTCTGTTTATCTGTATGAGGTAGAGGAAGAAGGGGTGTCCGCGCTTCCCTTTCCAAAGAGAGAGAGAGAGAGAGAGCGAGAGAGAAAGAGAGAGAGAGAGAGAGACAGAGACAGAGAGAGAGAGAGAGAGAGAGAGAAGTTTGGTCTTTTTCTCCCCTTCACTGTTTTTTAGGCATGAACGCCGAGGCCTGCGTTTCACACAGCGATATGACATCCATGGATTCATATTATAGCCCCTCTGCAGCGCAAGTTAGGGATCACCAGACGGACCACTTTAGGACATTCCCAGCCGCTGACACCAAATACAGCCCCACTGCCTTCCTGCCCAACAAAGGTCAGGCTTACGGAGAAAGGTCCCGGAGCCCCTTCCAGCAGGAGTGCCAGTCATTGGATGCCGCCGCAGCTGGGCAAGGCACTTTCAGCAAATACCACCTCTTCATGCAGAGGTCCTTTTGCAAATCACCCACCGAAGAGGGCAAACTGCACCAAGAGAGCGGACACAACGGAGCGCTCATCCCCTGCTATGGTGAGTGAGGGAAAAAAACATATTTTAGGATGACTTAAGTTGCAGGCGTCCACTTGGCAAGGTGAGGCGTCCCAAGACATAACACGAGCACAGCCCTATTATACTTGTAAAGCGGTTTTCACCATGATGCCCAGGATTTGCCAGGAAAATATGCAGCAGGCATGTTTTATAACAGCTATGGTCACTTACATCATTTAATGTCTTTGGTGTTTTTCTCCTTGCAGTTATGTGTCCGATAATTACCTATAGGCTACCTGTGCAGGTCATTTTAACTTCATCAGCAGCGTCATCGCTCATCGTTGCTCCAAGTATTCCAAAAAACTAGCAGATATAACGTTAAGTTGTTGTGAAGTTTCCATCGAAATTAATGGCACACGATGCGTAAAACGGTCATCGTGGCTGTGACTGAGCGAGAGAGTCGTGCCGCGTTTGATTCTAAATTGTCTCTTTACTGTTTTACTGGCTACAATCACACATACATTGGGTACTACTTCAACGGGGTTTGGACTTTCGAAAAATCCTCTGTTTTGTTTTGTTTTTCGTGTCTAAAAGACGGAAGACCCAGGCTCCTTCGTGCGTAAACCTCACCTCTCCATCAGAGCAGCAGCTCACAGCACAGCTCTCAGCTCGTAACGACACGGCCCAGCAGTTATGTGCGTAACACAGTTAAGAAGAGACATACTCTTCACGACTATCAAAGTGTCCCTTTGACCATCAAAATTAAATTAGGACGCATTTAATGCGATAATCTGCATTACAATCCGTAATAGTGGAGCTGAGTAGGACAATTGAATTAACAAATTTTCAGATGGCACAAATAGTGAGCTCCAAACTGGTAATATTTTCATTGCGTTGCTCTGCCTGATTGGCTCCAATTAGATGTAATTGCGTGGGACGCTACTGTAATTGGTGAATGATGAGGGTGTAAATAAAACTTTGACCCTCGTTAGGCAGGAGGCTACTATGAAACAGCATAAATTCGTGTTTTTTTACCCATCACAAAAACCTTTTCTCCACAATCAGAAACACACACATGATAAAATATTATCCAAAAAGAGGAGTCAAACGCTTTTGGTAAATTAAAACGTGGACAAACTGAATTAAACTGTTTTTTTGCCCTCAACTGCATTTCTGACTGCTCACAAGGAATAAACACACACACACACACACACACAGACACACACACACACACACACACACACACACGCCCGCACGCACACACAAATGAAGACTAGTGTTTGATATCCCGACAGTATAAGTGGACTGTATCACAATCCGATTGGAGACTAAGACAAAAGGCTCAAGCTGCTGTGTGTAAATGCTAAACGGGAACAAGCATCATCATGTCTATGGTTTATTTCGGAGAAAAGAACAAACACTGACACCTTTTTATGGAATTCTGTAAAAAAGCATGCATGTATAGGTCAAATTTTGTTTTACGCTGAGTTGAAAACAGACGGTCTTAGTTTTAGTTTTGAAGTTATGACAAGAGAAACATTATGGTCTTGAATAAAGTCACACAGCCTTAGGACTCTCTCTCTCTCTCTCTCTCTCTCTTTGCCCCTCTTCACTTTTCCTCTCTTTCTCTCTTTGGATACAAAGTGTGTAAAATGTGTCTGGATCATATGGAAACATCCATTGAGCAGTATTGTTGTGAACGAGTAAATCAAATGTTCAAAATATTGTCAAAACATAATAATAAGTGGCCAGCGCATGAAAGTTGAAAACTTCTTATTACTAGATAAAAATGATAAATGTAAAAACAGCGAGCTGTTATTGCAATAATAATAATGATAATAATAATGATGAAAATTGTCGTTTTTACGCCACCACTGCTTTTCTCTGATTTACTTGAGCTGCCTGTCCATCTGCATTACGCTGAAATGGTTAGTGGAAGTATAGTTTAAGGATGTTTTGACAGTTTCTGGAAATCAACCTGCAGAAAAAAGTCTTTATAGCTCCAAAATGTCAAGAACGGAGATCAGTCTTTTCAAAAGCTCAGCCTTTTTTTATAATAGCTGTTAAGTTTTTATTACCTATTAACCTTGACATAGATCCGGTAAATCGAGACGAAATAAAAATGTTATATTACGTTGTAAATAAACCGCAGTTATTGCGCGTATTAAGGACTATTTTAGTCCAAACCATGAAGAAAGACAGCAAGCAAACGATTTTTTTTTTAAATATCAACGCAACGATCTCCTTTCAATTTCTAGTATTTTTTTAGGTTTTATTTTAAATGATTATTTTACGTTCAACCTGGAGATGGCCTATTGGGTCGTGTTTGAAGCAGATGCGCATGAAGGGGTGAGTTAAGTCAATTTCCATTATCGACCTTTTTGAATTTGGTGTTAGTTTTTTCCCATGAGGGGTTGGACTTTGACAGTGAAATATATTAGCACAGATTGTCAGGTTCTCTCGCAAAACAGAAACTCTTCTTTTAACAACACTGAGACTTACATAATGACCGGATTCACAGTGACGAAAGCAGGAAAAACCATAGGGCTACTGGCGCTTATCGACAAGAAGAGCTTTGGCATCATTGCGACTCAGATGTCTAACTTCTCTGTTTTCCTTTATTCCCCATGCTCTCAGTGACTCGGCCTTCAGAGACAAACCCAATTTAATTCCTCAGACTTGGAACAGGACAGTTTTTGTATTTGTAGGATATTGGTATATGCATATTTTTTTTAACATGTAAATTAGATATTAAATTGGAGTCTTTAAGATCGAAATTTGTTCCCACTGGTGTCTGTTATCCAAGTGAACATCATAGACTGAAAATTATAGTTAACACATCTTTTTACTGACTTTTACGACACTAACATAAATTGAAAGCAGCAGTAAAATGTGCTGAACTTACCAGCAGAGGATGAGAAAAATGATAAATGATTCCTGATGTGTTTATTGGAGAAATGCTATTGTCTAACATGTCTATTTTACTCCCTGAGTCATTGCTTTAATCAAACCTGTATTTTACACAAAGGCAGGGGTAGTGTCAAGTTGTCAGAGAATAACTTTGTTATAATTTATGGCTTGATCTGTTCAGCCAAAGGTAATGTGACTGTTCTCAGAGCTGTCTGAAGCTGTAACTGAGAGATTTTTGGCCGATGGAAAACAGTAGAAGAACAGAAGAAATAGACATTTACATACATTCGAGTCACTACCAACACAGTTACGTTGTTTCTACTCAACACCTTGCCAATTATGTTGTTATATGAAATCAACAAAGCTGCTCTTGGAGCATGGACAGGCTGAGAGCTGACAGCATCATGAAACTAGTGTGATTTAAAAAAAAAAAAAAAAAAGAAGAAAAAAAGACTCTTTGTAGGCTGCCTTGTATAAACCAAATGCAGCAAAAATAGGCAGATCAAAATGACAAAATAAAAACTAAATTTAAAAAAATAGACTGTGGCACCAGAAGTAAAAGTATATTAGGCCTACTACATATGATATTGGCATTAGCAGCATTTACTGTTAACACGATACTGGGTTGTTCAAATTACTTCAACATAGTTTTTAAGATGATCATATGTTTTGCATGTAAAATCTTAATCTACCAAGTCACTGGTAAATACAGCAGTCAATCAAATGCAGAAAAGTAAAAAGTACAATATTTATTAGATCTTCAACAGGGAGTCCTCAGAGTCAATGCAGGGGAGCCACCAAACAATGGAAATGTTACTGTAGCAATACATAAATTGTCAAACTGGACTTCTTGATTGAAAAAAAGGGCCCTGAAGATGATTCAATCAGTCACTTTATAGTCTTAAAGCAGCCGCATACACATCTTTGTGATCCGCCAGAGACAACATACTTCCTCTATTGATGTGTCCGTGTCTTCCCTCAGTGTCTGAGGGCGCTGACCTTTTGCTTGGCTTTCCTGCCCTTGTCTGTTTGGAGAGCGGGATGAGTTCCCCTGAACGCACAGAGCAAAAAACCCCCTATTTAAAACTCTCTGGTGTCAAAGTTGTGCACATCACAACATTTGGAGTCCGGTTTAACATAGTAAACATTTAACAACACCAATAAGACAAAGGATGTTGCTATGTCGTTGCATGGCTGTTGAATTGTAAATCTAATTATGGTAGGATCATGCCATTCATCACTACTTTGTCTTTTACAGCCAATGATTACGCAGCGTAATGACATCTTTGCACCCATAACACACTGCTGGTGTAATTTGAAGACATTAAGGGCTGTAGTTTATTCCGGTTTAAACCATAATTGATCCTTTTGAGGCAAGCGGCTGCCCTGCAAGTGTAAACACTTGATGACAGCGATCTTCAGTAGGACCAACATTCAGGTGTGATTGCAACAGCTTGTGAGATTTTGTCACTACGGTCTCGTGCCTTTTTGTTTCCTCACCATCTTTAACCCAGCACGAACCATTTCAGCCTCTCGTAATGGCCGTCTGCGTAGATTGGTTTCGAGCAGGGAGTAATGGGAACCAGCCATGCAATCCAGACAACTGAGGCACATTTCAGCAAGGTAATGACATGAGTGGAGGTGACAAGGACTCAGGATCATTTTACCATTCAGCTTAAAGTTTGGCAGGGCAATTTACATTAGGCTCAGTTTGCATGGCCGAGTAAGAGCAGCAGGGCAAAAGGCTCATGCAGTCCAGGACTTCCTTTGGTCTCTTTGTCACCGCTTCATGTAAAATGAACACTGAAACACAACCAACCGTGGAGGACTGCATCACATCAGCAATTCTGTTTTTTTAGTTGTTTTTTTTTACCTGTTGTGTGTGTTCGTAATAGTAAGTTTACTTTTTTTTACTGCTCTCTTGCTCTTGCTCTGTACTTGCCTTTAAAATTCTATATTATATAGAATATATATCTAAGGATAATATTTTTTTTGTATGTTCTCAACAGTAATTTCTGACCTTTTTGAGGTGATACGTTACAGGTTAAGGTAAAAACTTGTATAAAGATGGGCCTACTGCCTAATTTTAGTTTTTTTGGAAAAAAAGGCTTTAATATTTAAAATAACTCTTAGGTTGTTGTTTTTTTTGAAAAATTAAATATTAACTAGCTTGACCACATAAATCAGGATTTCAACTACAAAAATTGGATTTAAGCTTTATATCAACAGCAGCTATTTTTGAATTCTAACTTTTATGATTTTGTGGAATATTTATTTTGTGATACTGACAACACCTGCTGTTTTTAATATGCAGTTTAACTGCACCGGTGAGCCCTCAAAATACATTTAAATATTCTATATATAGCCAGTAATTATTTTTTTTGTCTGTCTCAATATAATAAATTTACAAATCTGCTGTATTTCCATGGTTGACCGATTATGACTTAACTTAAACAAATAATCATTTAATATGACTTTGTTGGTGACTGAACCATTGTACCTCTGCCGTTACATAACCATCATTTCTTATCCATATTTATGAACCTAACACAGTGAGTTGTGATTTCAGTATTGTTGCAGGGCTCATTGTTAGGATTTATGTCTTTGTTTTTTGGAAGTTGAATCCTTGCTATAGGAAAACGTGAGAGTGCAAATTGTTAAGTATTTTATTTTCATTTTATGTGCGTGCACGCAAAAATGTATTCTAGCAAATTTTTGCCACTGATTGAGTGTTCTCTTTCAATCAGACAACAAAAACATAAGATGAAGGAAATTCTGTTTTGCTCCAAAGTCTGAGAGAAACATTTGGAAGGGAGCGGGAGGGAGGGAGGCACAGAGGGGGAGCGAGTGAGGAAAACAAAGAGTGCATAAGAAAAGATTTATCAGTCTTTAGGGATGTTTTTCAGTTTGTAAATTTTGCACAACCTGCTGAGATGGAACACCACTCTACTCAGTCAGCAGAGTTGAATTTCAAAGTAATAGCTGCCTATCACAGAAGAAAACCTTTTGTGAAGTTGAAACAACTTTGCTGATGCTTGAGGTTCTGTCTGTGAGTCACATCAACTGTTTCCAAATCACAGCAGTGTCTAAAGCTGTGTGTGTGTGTGTGTGTGTGTGTGTGTGTGTGTGTGTGTGTGTGTGTGTGTGTGTGTGTTGACAAAAAATGTTTTGATGAATGCACCTGACACCACACCAAGCATGTATAGTGCTAAGCTATTCATAGTTGTGTTATTTCTACTTCCAAAAGAAACATGGTTGGATTTCAAGAACAGAGTCAGAGAAACTTTGACTGCATCTTCAGCAAGATCCTTTACCTAAAGAGGCTACAGTAGCTATTTTATATAAACAATGTCCATTCATCCATCCATCGTTATTCGCTTATCCAGGGTGGGGTCGTGGGGGGCAGCAGCTCCAGCAGGGGACCCCAAACTTCCCTTTACCAAGCCACATTAGCTGTGCAGCCCACAACATTACTAATTTGGTATTCCCAATGGACCCCTCCCCGCATCGCGGCTATTCTATCTAGTATATGCTCTCAAAATGTTGCGTTCTACCTGCTCAGCACCAAACACCAGAGAGACACAGTTAGCGTCTTTAACTAGTGAACGTTGTGGAACATTCAGCAACTAAAGAGCCACATATTTTCCTCAAGAGTTGGTGGAGACCAAAAACAGAGCTAAAAGAGAGTGAATATTGGACTTAATTCTTTAGTTGGCCAGAAACACGACTCCAAATGAATGACAATCCTGCTCTTTCACTGCTGGATGTGTAAATAAGCAGCTGTTTGTTCTCAATTTTGTCAACGCAAATAGTTATATGTCGGTAGTGTGTTCACAACTTGGTTCCTCTACCCCCAAGTGGCTAAAACAATCACTTACTGCAGGTTTAATTATAAGTAACAAGGCTCCAATGTAAAAGTTATTGTACTTAGCTTACTTAAGTAAGTACAAACGTATTATCAGCAAATGTACTTAAAGTATCAAAAGTAAGTTAAAAAAGTATTTACTAATAACAGAATGGGCCGTGTCAGAGTCATAACATTAAACATTATTCTATTAGATTATTTCTAAAAATGCATTGTGTAAACAGCATTTTAATGTTGCAGCAGATTATAATGAAGCTACATTTAACTAATTCATAGCCTAATTTATTCTAAACAAAAGAATCTGCCTTGATTAACTAATCGTACGTTTACAATTTTAATTTTACATACAGTCTAGCATATACAGCTGTCGAATACAGTAAATGTAGAGAAGTAAAAAAAGTTTAATATTTTAATCTGGAATGTTGTGAAGTAAAAAAAAATACAGTAGCTTAAAATTCAAACAATCAAGAACAAGAAAAAGTACTTTAAAATTGTGCAGTACAGTACTTGAGTCAATGTGTTGAGTCTCTTTATGTAGTCATAAAATAACTTAATAGATTTTATGTATTTTTCCCTTGGCTTGATTGTCCAGCATCAGGCATCAGTGTCTCAGCCAGCCTCTGTCTTTGAAGCTAAGCAAGACTTAAGAGTTATCCACTGTTCAAATATTCATGTTAAATCCCAATCCATATCTTAAATCATTAAAACAAACCCCAGAAACATGTACAAATAAATACTTTGCCAACACATTTCCTTTTCTCTGTTCTCTGCACTTAGTTAGATAAACTGCACTTTCTCTTCCCTTGTCCATCTCTTTTCTCTCTACCGTTTACATTTCCTTCAGTTTTAGGCATTTCATTCTTCAGTTTAAACAACATGTTGTTAATCTCTCCCAGTCGCCGTGTGGTGTGTAATTTATAGTATTTCCTCTTAACACCGCGAGCTGACCTCAGTCACCCCAGTCAATAAAGAGGCAGTGAAGGTGCCCTGTCGCTTTACAGCCAGTTAAATTACACTTTGATGTTGCCCCCTCGTTTTTAACGATGAATAATAGCTGTCTGACCCACAAGAACGTCATTTTGGCACTGATGTCCACACAGGAAGTGCCACACAATGTTGAAAAGTATTAAATCAATACTTAGTTTTAATGTGATATCAATGCTAACAGTGACATACTATGTTGTGTTACAACTAAAACTGTGGTGTGTGTGTGTATGGACATTTAGACATGTATACAAACTCCTGTGTTGTTCTGTAGTCAGGTGGAAATATACACATGAGCTAAATTACTGCTCAGCTCGTTCTGAAGCACTTTCTATGTATTTCATTTCTGCAGAACTTTCTGTGCCCACAGTGAAGAGAGCTGCAGACTCTGCTCTCTTCACTGCGGCACAGTAATTGCAACAGATGCTGCCTGTTGGACCCACTGCAGTGAAAATAGAACATTCTGTGGTTGCTCCAACTCCAAAAATTTTGCATGGCATTTTCATCTAAAAAGAAAAGAAAAGAAGCCATTTTGGTTAGTCTGCTGTATTATTGTTAAGACATAATATGTGTTAAAGACTGTACATGCAGAAGTGCAGGTGTAAGCTGTCTTTTGTGTAATGGAAGAAAAAGCCAGTTGTACTCATGAACATTGGGATAGAGGTTTTGATGCATTGTATGTTTTTTCATAGTCACTCCTTTAACAGAGATTGTATCTTGATGGGCACTCTTGCAATAACACTTTCCATTGTTCTTCATACATATGGTGTTCCCAGCAGGAGGGCCCACTGCTGTTCACCTTGGGCACTGTTGGAGCGCCTCAAAGATACAGCAGATCGTATGGATAACAAGCAGGAGATTGTCACAATATCCCGCTCCTGCCAAAAAAACATCAGTGACATGCGATATAAACAAGGGCCTTTGATCAGCAAGAGGCCTCATGATCTCAAATAGCCTGACAGCTCTTGCCTTGTGGGGAATGTGGGTGCCAGCCACCGAAATATGATGAAATAACTAGAGAGTATTTATTCTGCGATAAAACACATTTGCTCACCTCAAAGCCTAACAGGATTTGTTTGTCATGGACAGCGAGGCAATGTTGCGGGTGGTAGAACCCCAGCAACCAAAACAGGGCTTCTCAGCCTATTTAGCAATAGGCTTCTGCATGCTCAGCTCACCTCACCAAGGCTTCAGCTGGAAGGGAAGTAAAACATAGGCTGTGTGGCTTTACTGGGCATAGCCAAAATGTGTTTATAGCATTGCATATCGAAAACTAAGTATACTTCTTTATTTATTTAAAAGGCAACACTCTACAGTGTCAAAAAATTAAAAAGGGTTTAAAAATACATACAGCACATATATTTATTTAACACACACCCACACACACACACACACACACACACACACTTCAAAACAGAAGTTGGAGCCTACATACCTGAATAAAACAATTATCCACTTAAAAGTATGTACAGAGATGATAAATGGATGTTTGATACATGCAAACCATGGATCAAACCATCCATAAATAAAACAATGTATTTGTAGTTTTAATTATTATTTAATGGACAACCTTTTGACCTTTTAAAACTTTCTTGTGTCTACATCTTGGTACTATAATTCATCATTTATCCTATTAAGACTTGCACCATTGACAAAAAGATGCAATATAACCTGATAACCTGATTTGCGCATGTGTCTTTGAGAAAGCTTGGAAGGAGTGCCTGTGACAAGATATCCATTCACCTCACCTTGCTGCACATTGCCCAACATGGCTGTGTGTGTGTTTGTGTGTGTGTGTGTGTGTGTGTGTGTGTGTGTGTGTGTGTGTGTGTGTGTGTATGTGTGTGCTGACTGAGTGCTAATAATTGCACTCAGAGGTCACATGAATGGACACACCTCCTGGTTCTAACCTGACAAATGTTTGGATGGGCAGACGAGCAGAGATGTCCTCGATTCTGAAAATAGCTTCACCCCAGATGGTATCAAAGAAGGAGAAATGTGCAAAGCTGTAAATCGCAACTAGACTGAGCCAGTGAGAGCGAGAGAAAGGGGTTGCAGGGCTCATCAAGCAGCCCAAAACAAAACACTTTCAGCCATTACATCCTCCTCGATATGGATGTGTATTAGTCCAGTGATGCGTGTATAAACTGGATAGTTCAGCAGCAAGGCGAAAAGACCGGCCAGATTCAACAAGAACACTGCCAAAGACATGGCTGTGGAAATTTATGATCAGAGAGCTGCCTGAGGTTTTACACTTAAAGCTGCAGTCGTGAAGAAAGCAAGTGTGTGTGTGAACGAGAGAGAACAAGCGAGTACAAAGATGGGGCTTTCAATTTTATTGAGTGGCTAGAAAGTAGAACAAGAGAGTACAAAGATGGGGCTTTCTCTTTTATTAAGTGGCTCAAAAGTACTAGCCTGGTCCTACCAGACTCTCGTACATTTCATTTGTCCAGAGAGTCTGGCTACTCTCCATTGATTTAACTTCCTTGAAGGCGGGTACTCTGTTGTAGTTTAAAACTATTGGATCCGTCCAGAGCCACTCTGAATCTGCCATAACCAATCGCTAACGTTTGGTCGTGACGTGTGTCATGCGCATGTGCAACAAGAGGGGAGACCGGCAAGGCATATATTTAGCATTAGCATCACTAGCATTAGCCTCATAGCATTAGCCTTAGCCAACTGCTTCACCACTAACGGTGCGAGCTGGAAAATCAAACTTTTCCTGAACCCTGTGAGGTGGAGGGCCACAGCATCATGGCCACCAACAAAACTCGGCAAAGATTGTCCTTGCTCGGGCATTAACTTCAGGATATTCTACAGCGTTGCCACAATGGACCAAATGGCTTCTCTCGCATCTTTCTCCACCACCCTTACGGAATTACAACTCCAGCGCACGGTCTCAACGTCATCGTTCTCAGCCACTCCCTCTGTTTGCTGATTGGGCCGGTTAAATTTTGGCCGGAGAAAAGTACTGAAGGGAAATTAAAATTGAGCCAAAGTACATAGGAGGGCGGAGCCAAGCTAATGAATTGCAGTCAGACAGTCTTGCTTCAGGTGTGTGTGTGTGTGTGTGTGTGTGTGTGTGTGTGTGTGTGTGTGTGTGTATGTGTGTGTGTGTGTGTGTGTGTGTGTGTGTGTGGATGCTCTTGCGGGCAGAGGGTGTGGGTGGTTGGGGATAGTACTCAGTAAAAAAGTTGCAACTTTCTGTCTCAAAGTCTGAGTTCAGTCTCAATTTTTTGGACAGGGTGTCTGTTCCCCAGCACATCACAGAATGATCTACGAACTACAACTGGATCCCGTAAGCAGTCAATTATCCAGGCCATCCATTACACAGGCAGATATAGACAAACAAATAAATCAACACTTACTCGCAGCACCGCGCGCCAACAGATTTCACAACTGTCACAGAATTTCCTCACAAAGAGTGAGAAATTCCTTTGTTCCACCCTCAAACCCCATGAATTACTACAGCAATCCCGCAAATAAATCATGAGTTATAAATACTATATACTGCCAGAGACATGCAACTGAATATTACACTTGAGGAGAATAGAGGCTCAATAAAAAGTGTTTAAATCTTTTTGCTTTTTGAAAGTACTAACAAAAATTAGCAATGTTTGTCACATGTGGTGATTGAAAAAATATAACTAATGTATTTGAAAAAGGTGAAAAGGTGAAAATACCAGAATGTAACTAAATTATTCCAAGAGCAGTCACTTATGTATTTTATGACTTAAAAGCAGCTTTTAGATGTGCTAAAACAACATTTCCCAGAAGTGTTTTAATGTTGCACCATGGATAAAAGTATTGCAAAAAGCTAGTTTCAATATTGTGAGTGAGGCATCAAAACAAGGCAGGATCTTTGAAGTCTCAATATTAACAGATTTCCTTGCGTACTTCATTGTTTTATTCATCTAAAGAATCTGCACACATGGCTTAGTTTAGCTGACCCCATTGCAGCCTACATCTTAAAGAAGCAGAACATAACATGATCATCTTTATTTTCACGCTGAAGGAAAAATTTTGACCAATTCTGGTCCGGCCCAATGGCCAGTGTCCATCTGACTCCAATTTAGTCACTTCACCCTGCACCTTTAAGCTTTAGTATTTGTTGTTGGGAGATCCGGAAATCAATACTCAGGATTGGCTTAGTTAAGTTATAACAAGCTGTAGTGAAAATGTTATTGCAAACAATACACTAATGCACGTAAAGTTCAGAATTCCATCCAGACTAGCACACCCTGACCACCAACACATACTATAAACCCTACTCTTTTTATCCTCCTCCAGGTTTCTTTCTTCCGCCACGGTGTCTGTCACCGTTAATCAGTTGGACATGGCTCTCCTGGCCTTCGAGATTTGTCTATTACTAAGATAGATATTATAGACAAGATATTGTGTATTAGGTACATTCTGTTCCAATTGTTTGTTAGGAGCACTTTTGCTCCAGTAATTCTGAAAGTGTCTTATCTCACACATGCCAAACAAGAGGCCACGAGGCCATCCCAGGACTACGGGACATTTTATTCTAATACAATAGATTTTCCTACAATGTCCATCTTCAGTTAGGGTAACACACACCAACATCTGTTTTTGACTCTATTCTTTCAATCCTAATAAAGTTTTTTTTAAAACAACCTCTTATAAAATGTCTCATCTCATCCTGTCTCTGCAGTTAAAGACAGTTCAGGTCTGACAGATTCTGACTTGGCCCAGGACACCGACCCACCCGGCATGGATACCAGCTACCTGTCTGTGAAGGATCAAGGTGTGAAGGCAGCCTCTGATAGGCCACCAGGCACAGACTTGTCAAGCCCTCTGGACAAGGGTGATGGCGGCGAAAGCAACAAGGGCAAGAAAAGGCGCAACCGCACAACCTTTACAAGCTACCAGCTGGAAGAGCTGGAGAAGGTTTTCCAAAAGACGCACTATCCTGATGTTTACGCCCGGGAGCAGCTGGCACTGAGGACTGACCTGACTGAAGCCCGTGTACAGGTAATACAAGCACTCAACAGCTGTGCTTGGGGAATCTCATATGCAGCTTTATAGATATAAAAAAAACACAGACAAAAACACAAACCAACAAACACATGAGATTTCCACTAAAAGTTACATTCACAAGAACATGCCTGTCCCCCTATGAATAAGTAAAAAAGAGGTAATTGTCACAAAAGAACAGAGTATGTTTTAACAATAAAACCTCATGAATCCTTCAACATCTGCAGCTCTGCAGAGATAACGTCACTCACAGAACAACACGAGAGATTTATCTGCTAATGTGGGAGTCAAGGGAAGAGAGAGAGTGGGGGAGTGGGAGCTAACAGAGGCCAGGGGGCCCATGGGACTGAGGTTGGAGCTGCCTGGGCCTCATATGTGCAGTTAAGGAGAGTAGACTTTCGTCAGCATACAAGGATATTTGTTTGACTGTGATGTGTGTTGATGGGATCGCTTGAGTGGCGTTTTTCTTCATACCTCAGCTGTTTTGGTTTCTTGAATTTCTGAAGTTCTGTTCAGCTGGTATTAGTCGAGCCTGAGGGGTACAGCACCACTCTGACTGAAGCCCTTCTAGTGACCTTCTGGCCTGATTTAAATACAATCCTGTTGTGACTGCTGTAATGCATTCCAACACTGTTGAACAGAGAAAGACACCTCCAACATTTACGTTCATGTGTGTGGTGTTTGTGTGTTTATGTGTGCATGTACGTGTGCACCACCACGGACTACCAAAGCCCCTGGATTTTCTGTGTTTTTCTTTCATTAACATCCTGTTCAGACAGGAATGTGTCCCCTCTGTGATGTCCAGGGTAGGTGTGAAACCCTTCCCATGAGCTTTGAGCAAGTTAGTGATGGATATTTTAAGTCATATCTGAATTTTCAGCATTTTTTAGCCATATGACACATCAGTCTATGCTCAAACTAATGCAATATTTACAATACAATATTTTGGCCACATTATTGTCGTGTGCCAGTCCCATACATGGGATAAAATAAGAGATAGATCGATTGAATGCCATCTTTTACATCACAATCTGGAACAATGACTAGAAAGCTTTGCAGTGAAACACAGGAAGTATGTACAGCCGCAGGGTTATAACTCAAGCCTGAGGCTCTGAAGGTATGCCGCTCTGCTCTGCTGTTCATACTATCACAGACCTGCCTGCTTCAGATGGATGCAGCTTTACAGCCCTCGGCTCTCCCAGCGGCCCTCTTAAACACTCAACTTAAAAAAAGATAAAAGACACAAGGTGCCTAGTCAGTCAAAGAACAGTGCTCTGTAGTCTATCAAGTCATTCACACGCAAAACGACTCACAGCTCATGAATTCTGCGTCTGGAGTGAAAGAAATGTTCAGGAAAAACTTCCCTGCTGAAAAGTTGCTTTTAACTGTGAAAATTTACAAGATTTTTTTGAAGGGGTTAGGCAGTATAATTCTCAAGGAGGGCGATATTATCCCTCATTGTCTGATGGTGCTCACACACACAAAGAAAAAAGGGACGTTCAGTTGAAAAACATTAGGGTCTGGACTTGTTTGCTTTTTCAGTCTCAGTGTTTCAAAGGGAGAAAGTACGTTCAGATCAGAGTCATATGCACTACAGATACATGGGAAGGTCAGGGGTCAAGGGTTAGGGTTTCAACATCACATTTCTCTGATTTGCCATTCTGTTAGCCCAGCGAGCTCAGAGAGACGAGATGGCATCTGGTGGAGTTCACCGGGCAAACACAGGTGTCCATATGAGTTTATAGATCCAAACAGTTATAGGAAGATGAAATGGCAGGAATCAAAACCAATCAGGAAAGAGATGGTGGTTTCTTCAAATAGGGGGTCAGTCCAAAACATATGCTAGGAGTCACTAAGAAGAAGAGTGAGGAATCATGACAAACACCATTTTTAAAAACCAACTGAAAAAAAAACTTTGATATACTACTATTCTACTTTAAGTCAGGCTCTCAAAAACCATTTGTCAGATTTAAGAATTAGTCGATTAATTGATCAATCAACAAATAAGATAGAAATCGGCTACTATTTTGATAATCAATTATTAATATAATTAAGTAATTTTACAAGCAAGAATGCCAAATAGTCCCTCAGCTTCTTAATTGTGAGGGTTTGCTGCTTTTATTTGTGATACTAAACATAATAATAATTTTACCATTTTTAACTGTTAGTTAAATAAAAACGAGAAACACAAAGACGTAACTTGAGCTTTTGGAAATTGTCATGGCCATGGGTTGACACAATTATTAAATTATTGTACCATCAGTAATTAAAAACAATTGTTAGTTTCAGCCCTAGTCAAAATTTAAATTACACCATATATATATATATATCTGCTTGTATCACTCCACCTGTGTCCTGCACTTACCTTTAACTGACATGGGAAATGAGAAATTATGTGCTGAAGGATTCTTGGGAAAACAGAACAAACTTTTCAAACATTTAATGAACATCAACACTGGTCAGAGGTGTTTCCATGATATTATTAGTACTTTGGGGGTGTTGGAAAACCGAAGCCAGGCTCAGCCTTGGATTTCTTTTTACTTTGGTATGGAAGCTGACATGAGTGACAGCAGAGGCGGGTTATCAATCCTCCGAGCCGGTCTCTCACTTCAAAGTGTTTTCAGCCCCATACAGCTCTCCTGCTGGGGCCAGTTTGGCATTTCTCTGCTCTTTCTCTCTGGGGCTGTAACATAAATAAAGCCTCATTGCTACTTAAGCTGTCATGGTCTTTACCAATTACTGTCACAACGCAGTGTGCAACACAAAAATATGTTCTCCTTGTATAATAGCCAACAGACTCGGTCCAAAGCAGACAGTGAGCAGATGAGAGCCTTTAGTGACACTAGATACCAAACTAACACATTGTACTGTATTATAATCAAGGAGCAACATTTTATTTAGAGCAAATATTCCTAAATGACAGGGCAGAGGAAGATGAATTTATAAAGGAGAGAAGGATCATGTCCTCTCTGTGTGCTTCTTTAATTTAGGAGGAGACAGCATCTCTAAGCCAGGAGCTCTCGACCTCAGGAAATTAAAAAGGAAAATGCAAACAAACCCCAGTTATAATCTCATCTCACTTTTCAAGTCACCATATTGCTTCCTTAGATTTAAGAGCAAAGACTGAATACATGAAATAAGAAAAAGGCATATCAGGGATAAGTCAGACAGGAAAAGCTTTTGTTGCTAAATCGGTGCGATAATCAGTCCAGTCAGGGAGTAACAATCATAGAAGTGTTGTATAACGCTCACACATACATTTTGACATTTGAAGAAAAACATGTCAGGTTTAAAGGCCATCAGAGAATATTTACATTACGTCCACACACTCTGATGGTAATTCAAACTCAATAACGTTTTCAATAAACAAGTGTCAGATATAGATGTCAAAGATGATTGTAGAAACATTAGTTATGAGAAAAAGCACTGCTCTTGTCAGACAACAAATAAGCAAAGGTGAGAGGGACAAGATCTGTTTACATTTGGTTTTAAAGTACCTGGTAGTGAAGTGAAGGTAGGCAGCACACCGTTTCCAAAGAATATTTCCTTCCCTTTTCCTTCACAATTTTCCATTTTCTTTACTCATTCAGCTCAGCCTACACTTAAGCTTGAGGTGCTGCAGATTCAGTGTTTGATATTTAGCCTTTAAGTTCTGCATGAGATCATTTTAAAGGGAAACTTAGATTTGTATCTATAGAAAAGTATTTCTTTCAGATTTGGAGGAAACTTTCTGTTAAAGAGTGTAGCTTAGTCGCTTTAGACTCCTTCCCTTTTTGTAAACCTCACCTTGACACAGGACCATGGCTTGTTATTTAGATGAAAGTAAAGATCCCTTGTTCCCTGAGACAAAAAACTCTAACGATCCTGCCAGTTTTATGACATTCTGACACTTTCTCTCTGCAGGTGTGGTTTCAGAATCGAAGAGCAAAATGGAGGAAACGGGAGCGTTTTGGTCAGATGCAGCAGGTCAGAACACATTTCTCAACAGCTTACGAGTTGCCTCTTCTGACGCGTCCAGAAAACTACGCACAGGTACAGAATGAGTACTTCAATGCCGGTTTGACATGGTTTAGCCCATTAACTCAAAATCCTATAATTGGGACAAAGTGTTCTACAGTTTTTACATTTTTACTTTGATTTCTGTCTTCCCATTTTCAGCCGTTTCTACTTGCAGACTGGAAAATTGCTTAAGTTCATTACACAACCTTTTATTAACCTTCAGTTAAGTGTGGTAAAGCACACTATAAGCTGCAAAACAAAAATAATGACATTTTGATGACATTTTTTTTACTTTCTGGATGAGTTACTTGAGAAGATTGATGTGTGCACTTTAAAGAAGCAATAGTCAGGAGTCAGTTAGCCTAGCATAAAGACCAAAACAACTAGAATGTTTCTGTCCAAAAGTAACTAAATATGCCTATGATTACCTCTAAAGCTCACAAATTAACAAGTTATACCTTGTTTTTGTTTTTTCTGAAGTTACGTGCTGAAACTATTTTTCAGCCTGGCACGGCAACTTCCTGGAGTCTTTGCTGGTTGCCTGACAACCGTCATTTATCTCTCACATGGAAACCGAATAACCGTATATCCCAAAAGTTTAACTATTCCTTAACATTTTTTATTGTTTACTAATTTATGCAAATACTTTACACCAGCTGTTTTTGAAAGCACCAATAAGGAAGGTTTAAGTGTCTGCTCATAACCGCATTACCATGCAACAACAATGTCACTAGGACAAAAAACATTGGCTTTTCCATCTACAGCTAGACTCCATACATATTTTCCTTGTTTATAGAAACCCAAAAATAATAATAATACAATAAATTGTAGTTAATGGGCTAAACAGCTGGTGCAGTGTGTCTGATAAGAAAGGAGCCAGTGGGTTTGAAGGCACCATTTTGTCACTCTTTAACGATGTTCATTTCTTATCAATATTTCAGATTCAGAACCCCTCTTGGATCGGTGGCAGCAGCGGAGCATCTCCTGTGCCAGGTTGTGTTGTGCCCTGCGATACCGTGACACCCTGTATGACACCTCACCCACACTCCGCCAGCGGAATGTCAGATTTTCTGGGCATGCCTAGTCCCGGAGGTCACGTGGGACAGGCTCACATGGGCAGCCTGTTTGGAGGGCCTCATGGGATGGCTACAGGCATCAACACGTACGATCTAAACATGGACCCTGATCGCAAGTCCTCCAGTATCGCCGCTTTGCGCATGAAAGCCAAAGAGCACAGTGCCGCCATATCTTGGGCAACATGATGTGCTGATACCTGCAGGATGGGGGACCGTGTTGACCCCTGAGATGTCTTCCCCAACCCAGCATGGGGTGAGGGGGCACTTTTATCAAAAACTCTAAAAGGCAACAGTGACTACCTTCATAATTGTTGCAATAAAATAATTATTCAAATACAAGGACGGGTGAAGATTACTGCAAGAGAGAACAAAATTTGACAAGATAAGAGGCGTGGCACTGTCATGTTTCTCAACCCCTCTGGTGGAAGAAAGCAACCACAGAGTGCGAGGGAGCTTTGTGGACAGCCTGGTGGGAAGGGATGCTGTACTGTTTAACAGGAGTTGTGTTGTAGTTCAGATGATAGGCTGAGGAAAATGTTCGTAAAATAATTTCACATAAATCCATGCACTTATTTGCTAAAGTACAGGAAATTGTGTTTGTACAGTGCTCTCAGCATCATTGTAGTTCTCTTTTCAGGTGCTGTTTTATTCTTACCTTATTATTTAAATTGTGAGTGCTATTGTTTTGTTTTTTCTTCCTCCGGTCGTTTTGTTACTGGTTTTGTTTTGAAAAATAGTACAGCAAGCATCCTTAAAAAAACTGAAATTATAATTTTGCTGTTTTATGAAATGTTCATATTATTCTAAGGCAATCTTTATCAGCATCAGCACATGCAGAAGTGTGTAACTTCAGTCACACTGTGTGATAGTGCTACAGAAAACTGTCTATATCCAGCATATCTGTCACATTATGAAGCTTCTCAGATTCAATGCAAACATTTCAGTTATTAAAAAAAGGTGGAAGTTATTCCAGCCTTGAGCATTTAAAAGTCAAACAGATTAAATTTGGTTTGTTTTAGTGCGGTCAGGGTGAGAGATCCACCTGCCGCACTGATGACCAGAGAAAGGAAGGGATGGAGGAGGAAGTGGTGTGTGGGAGAATGAGAGTGGCACAGCAGGCCTGCTGCTCTCAGGGCTGAAGAGCCTGGGAGCGCCAGCCTCCAAACAGAGCCAGCTCTGTTTTCAGGAGGACAGACTTCAAGTGGACATGACTGTGTGCCCCCTTGCATTTCCAGTCTCAGGAGTTTCAGAGAGAGAAGTGCCTACTAGTCAGTCATTCTGCCAGAAATAACACCAAAACCAGCAGCAGCCACCTTTAAACTAGAGGAGGCTGATGGAGATAACACAGTGTGTTGACACTTTTAAACACTGAAAGGATGTCAGTGTTCAACAGCCTTTTCTGGAATTTAACATGGCTTTAACATGTGATTGGCTGTCATGGCCGATCAGTAAATGGTCATGAAGCAATTCCGGCATAAGCATTATTGTATATCATGCTCTTTTTGTCTTTATTTCTGTCAAATCAAAACAAAGGAATCCATCGACCAGATTAATGCAGTGGCCTCCATCATCTTCAGTAACAGTTTGACTACAGTCAGTTGGATGTTGTACCTTGGACAACTCCGCAAAGGCTTGAGTATTAAAAACCAGTTTCATCCTCCATCTTAAGAGACCCTAAAGTCATATTTTATCCCATAAAAAACATGCTTCTGTTCATCAAATACTGTTTACATCAACATTTCTCTAAATAATGTTGGTTGATGATATTCAAATTTTATCAAGTAAGGGAACAGAAAGATTTTTTTTTTTCAGTGCAACAACAACAGGGTCCTGCATGATTATTTACTGTAATCGTTTGGCCTTATCCTGTTTCAGGAGCTGTGTGTTAAAGTCTAGTTCTAACATCTTGATTCTTTTTTTTTATTTATATTGTGTTAAAAGTGTATAATCCTTAATAAAGAGGTTTTTAATCAAATAACTATAAAACAATCTAATTGGCATACAGAAACCCTGTGACCAGTCAGTCAAGGTGCAACTGGACTTTGTAGGTCCTTTGAAGACATTTCGCCTGTTATCAGAGACAAAACGTCTTTGAAGTACCTTTAACAAAGTCCAATTGCTCTTGATTTGAACCCTTCCTTGGATAACGTTTTTTAATTTTTATAAAAAATGGATAGTGTTTCAGGATAGGTGTACTGGTTGGCTGCTCTTAAGTGGGATGTTTGCATTGTCCTTTAGGAGAAGTTGGAGGAAACATGGGCTTGACAGATATAGTTAAGCTCAAACAGGTTTATCTGGCCATGGTAGATGTGTAAAAAATGTGTAGAGTAGAAGAAGAATCACTGATAGTTATTGTGTCAGGTAGTGTCCCGAAGTGTCAGTATGGAAAATGCAAGTCAGAAGTTTGAGCCCAACCTCATTAGTTTTTTGGCATGATATGTGAGCAGGACCTGTTTTAGTAAAACCACTAATGTGTCAGGATAGCATTGCAGAGAATCACGTTCCCTGTCTCCACTCTGGTTACTCCCTGGTTACTTCTATCTTGGCGTGGAACAATATGTCTTTGTTTGTTTGTGCCTGTCTGTGGAAAGAAAAGAGGACGCCAGCCCGAGATGAGCACAATATCTATGAGCCTAAATCATATCCATAGCCTCATATCACTTAAATACTAAAATCATAAACCTCGCTGTTCCCCTGGTAACGGTCTCATCCGGTGACAAAAACAGCAATGAGGTTATGCTCCTTTGTTAGAAAGGCCTGATTTAAGCAAAACAAAAGTGTTTCAAGCAAACCTGATACCTTGTAATCACCTTCAGGCCAAGCAACCATTGCTAATTCTCTAAACTGAACCACATTCAGTGTCTTTCTGGACAGAAAAAGAAGTGGGGTGCAGGCTGTAACCTGTCAGCATAGTTCACGCAGGAATCCCAAAATGATACCCAGTTCTACTCTCCAACCCAAATCCAAGGTATCTGCATAATCCTGACTATAGCATCCATAGCTCGTATCTCTCTTGCAAATGTGGACATAGGGCCCCCTTTGCTCTAGTTGTGGGGTTGGACGGAGGGCGAGCCGCGAGGGCGTCTGCTGTGTTCCGGTGTTCTGGGAAAAGGACAGTGCACACAGCTGCGCTCAGGGGGTAAATGCAAAACAAACATGCCTCACACATGCTTCCCCCTCAGCTGTCATGGCTCTGCTTTCAAAGATTCTCCCCCTCCTTGATACACACATACACATTGCTTTGGGCCTCTCCCTTTGCTCACTTCCACTATGTCCACTGGTTCAAAGCTGCAGCCCCCCCTTTGGCAGGGTCCGAGGCACAGCCGCACGTCCAACCCGGGAAGGCTTTTTAATTAACACTGAGCCATGTGGAGGCTGTGGACTGCAGTGTTGTGTGTCAGGATAGACAGGACCGTCTGTCTTCTGGATGGTTTAATGTAGACGGTTTCTCAGCACAGTGCACACAGACATACTGGCTTTCAGTAGCTCAGGTTTACATACTCACTGGTTTCACTCTGTGTATTTCAGCTGCATTATTCTTGGACTGAACCCTCTCTGATGTTGTCCTCCACTAGGAACCACAGACACTCTTGATCTACTTCTAATCACATAAGTACGGCTAATGCAAGATTACATTAAAAGCCTCTCCCTCCTGGGTGCTGCATACCTACATCCCTGAGTGATGAAATCATTGTCCAATTTTCTCATTTTCTAATACTACTGAAGTTAGGCAATCAGTATAGGAGTAAATATATAATAAATATGTGTGCCGTTGTGTGCATGCAAAAAGGATTGGAATGAGGTGATGTTAAACTCTTGGACATGTTATTAATTAGATGTTATGTTTTATTTTGTGAGATTGTTTATCACGTATTTGACTGTATCACCTTTTTCATTTGGTGTGAAAATTGTATTTCCAGAGTTGTTTGAACATTACTTTCCTCTTGTTATGTAATTCTTACGAGTTTCAACTTTTTTTTTCCCCTCTAAGTTTTTGTGGCTTTAAGCTGACTATTGAAATGAGTGTATGAATTTACTCATGCTTGTGTTCATTTTTGTGTGTGATTAAAGTACATAAGTTATTGCACATCTATTCAAAATAAGTATATGTCATTCCATTTCTTATAAAGAGTACTGCAAGCTCGACAAGGTTTATATATATTTAAAAAAAAAAGAGAGTGTACACAGGGTAGAAGGTAATGCTGTTTCGATCCAGTTGTTACCCTCACAGTAGGCTACAGAAAAAAAAGAAAAGAAAATCAAGATAATTATTTTCTTCTTAGAAATAAAAATCACTGAAGTCACTGAGTTTACAGAAAAGTCTTCCAAGTCATCAGCTAAAGATACTGGTCGGCCACAACTTGTGAATACGTTGCCTGCTGTTAGTAAAAAAACAAAACAATGAATTTGCATTGTGTTATTGCACTGCACTCCCTGCCAAAATATTGTGTCATCATTTAGTCCCATACTAAAATCCCCACGCAATTCAGTCTCTTTGAAGGGACACGAGTGCTGAAATGAGATCGCACAACCCGCAAGAGTATCACAGTAATTGAAGTTGACAAAAATATGAACTGCGCCCTTTTGAACTGCTGACATTGAACAGTGTGGATTAGGCAGCGTATATTAACAACAGGTGACGGGCTGCAGAGAACAGTGGATCGTCCGTGACACGCAGTGTCTGCGCTGGACGGTCACAGATTTGAGTAAAGACATATGAAAAGGAAGGAAGAAGCACACACACGCACACACGTGCACGCACACACACAGTGTGAGATATTAATGTGGGCTTTACTTATCATGTATTACAAACTCATGTATATGCCACATAATCTCAGTCAAAAAAAATTAAAACAATTTAACTGACCTTATGATAATAAAAAAAGGCAAATAAAACCACCACAAGGCAATGTTAACATATTAAATACTGCACTGCTCCAATGTTACAGCCTAAATACTGGAGCTGGGACAACGAGTGATGAAAAGGACAAAAAAGTAAACACCCAACAGCTATTTGGAAAAACAAAGCATTGCATTAACAGTTTATAAACATTGGTTTTGAAAAGTGTGAATTTGGAGATTCACTACCCAAATCCATGACAAACAAACAATTACTCCTATGCATATGCAGTGTTCATACACATAACTCAGCTCATGAAATAGCGTCATGAAAGGCCTGCACGATTTGGGGGCAAATATGAACCACAACTTTTTTCCTTAGAATTGATATCACGATTCTGTGCCACCATTTTTTTGACCATGACAAAACAATACAAATTGGCAGTACCAAACAAATGGTTTTTTTGGCACCTCTAGCACATTGCTATTACAACAAGCCTGTACACATAAAGGCTTCCATGCAGAGAAGTGAGAGCATCGCAGCGCTTTGGAGCGCTTAACGACCTATTTTATACAGTCTATGTTTAAAACTTACAGAAGAAAGTAGTAGCGCTTTGGATGCCGTTGGCTAGTAAAATTAAAGGAGAATCTTTTTGTTTTCTATTTTTAAATTGTGGTTATTTCAATATTAATTTGTGAACAGAGTGAATCAAGATCGCGATTTTATAAAGATTATTCGTGCAAGCCGACTCAGTATCACTCTTTTAAAATCAGCAATTACTTGCTCTAAATATTAGATTCATGGTACCAATTTTGTCTAATCTGATTAAAACAGAACAGATGTAAAACCTCTACTGTACATCATCTGCTGCTGTATGCAGTGTGTTAACCGATAAAGCCTACAAAGATATGTTATTGAATGATTTAATACAGTATATATATATATAATGTAAATTAAACATTACTTTAATACAGTATAGCAAAAAGAATCAGGTCAATGTCGTTATTTGAGATAAAGGGGGGAAAAAATCCTAGTTGGAACATCATAAATTATGACTATTATACAGCACTGCTGCAAAATACAAATATATACACTGTATACGCTGATTCCAGAGCAGCTGGAGCTCAAACTTTCCAGCTCCAAAACAGTAAAAGTAAGGTACCACAAGCCTCCAATCAGTCCATCAAACACAAGAGACTCAGAGAGACTCCAAAAGCAGTTAATGTAACATTAGTGTTATCAGTCATATTGGTCAATGTTTGACAATATCTCACTTTAAGCCAAATAGACAAATCATTCTAAAACACACTCATCACCATCCCCACATTCCAGGATCCCTAAGATATCAACATAATGTCCTGTACAATTCTGCCTTTTAAATTTAATCTAAAAGTCAAAGCAAAAGTCACTTGAACTGAACGGTGACAGAAGAATGTGCTACTTTGGTCTGAATATTGACGTCTTTTATGTTTAAAGTGTTGAGGCTGTACCGGGATCCAAACATCTGTTACAGGCTGGTCAGAGGCTGCCAATGTTGGGGAAGCTCTTGAGCTTCTCTGGAAAGTCGTCTTTATAAAGCACCGGGTCTGCACGGTGTTCCACCACCTTCAGAGGCATAGTACCAAAAACCGATGCAAACTTGTTGATGCACTCAGATCTAGGGACAAAAACACAACTTATTTACTTATAAAGTACAGTGTACAGAACATATCTGACTTTTAATAAACGATTACATCGTGATATCGGGAGAAAATGTAGATACGCTGCTGGTGATTGTGCATTGGAGTCCAACAACAAACGTTTATATTACAGTACTGTATGTGTAATGTGGTAGGTGCCGCGCACGCACGTAAAAATGCTTTAGTAACAGACAAAAACAGAGAAACAAGATTTTCAGTTGAAGTGTGTGCACACAAAATAGTAAACAATAAAATGAATAAACATGAATCTTTTGTGCTCATTTAATCTAAGATTTCCAAAACAAAGTGCTGTACCTTTCCACCATGTGTGTCTGATCCAGGGAAAGTCCATCAATGGCAGTACACTCAGGGCACTTGAACTTCTTCCTGGGGGTCACCTAAACAGAAGCAAAACAAAGTCACGCCAACAATGTCAACTCAATTCAACTGTTTGTTAAACCTGCACAGCCCAGATAGATGCTAATAAACTGTCCATTCTGTTTAATAAGTCTGTGACTTTTCTATTTATTTCTTCATTGGTGGATTTGAAGAGATCTATGATGTATGGCTTTTCCTCTGTGTAACCTCCATCTACACCCCTGACACATGCCTGCGCCCCACGCTTTGAACTGGTGAATGTATGTGTGTAGAAGAAAGCGGGACATAGAAAGAGGGAGACGGAATGGGTTGGTTAAAAAGGGTGGGTGTTTTCTGAAGGAATCTGATGGAGATATGGTGGAAGGTGGGGGCGCGGGTAGGGAGTAGGGAAGTGTGCCGTTTGCGATTTGATGGCAGGGTGTGCGTGAGCCCTGGTTAGCTTAGAAAAACATACTCAGCGGGGGAGTGCCAGTGAGTGACACCAAGATAAGGGAGGTTAACGCTGGGCTTTAGCTCGGGCCCCTGCACCTGGGCATAGTGAGTGTGTCGGGGAGGGGGGGAGGGGGAGAGGCGGTGAAGACGTAAGGTGAGAGCTGATCAAACCCAGAGATGCTGGTCCGCCGGTCAGGCTTCAGCCTCACCCTGCCAGCTGAAAGCAGCCAGACCAATGAGAGCTATGAACATACCTTTATGGGGGCTTTGCCCGTGATGTTAGCCACCAGGAAGTTCATGGCAATATCTTCACAGTTCATGTGAGCATCCACCCAGTTCTTGATATCTCCTGGCATCTTGTATGTGTACAAATAGTTGAAGTACTGTAAACGGATTGACAACAAACAAATGATTACTAAGTGTCATGTAGATTTATTGCAGACTCATCATGTACAATGCAGACACTGTTTGACATAGTGACCGTGGTGTAGGAAGAACCAATGCACCAGAATTTGCTTTGAACTTCTGTGAGTGTGTGAGCTTTTAAGTACAAGTGAGATAACCTTGCTCTACCTATGACACTGCTCATCCATCACTCTCATCTTCTTGCCTACAGATACAGAGTTCTACTGGACATTTCAAAATCCTTTCAACAAACTTCATTCTTTATTTGATTTCCACATAAAATTAACAATTTCCTTTTTAAAACGGGTTCACTGTGCATCATTACTAAGCAAAAGTCCAAACATCCATGAGTAGCTCAATTGGAAATGTGTGTGAAAGAGACAGAGGTAGAACTCAAGCAACCAAAACTATTTAATTTCAGGCTTTTCCCAGGTCACCTTGTGGTAGAAGGCGGCTCCAGTTAGGACCATGGAGACCTCGTTGGTCCACTCCGACTCATACTTCCACTTCCCCATTTCATGGTCCCAGAGGTGCAGCCGGCCTGGGTAGCCCACCAGTCTGTCTGGGAACTCCCTCCATACCTGCAGCAGGACAGGAAACAGATTGTCAAACGTTTTCAAGTAAATTAAACTAAGGGGAGAACTGATGGCTTACACTTAAACATAAATTATTAGAGGTGTTGTAAAGAGTGTTTAAGAAATAAAAATGTAGTCTTGTTTCAAAATATATCTCTGAACATTTTGGCCTAAGCCAAAAATTGAAATATTTTCAGAAGTAGCTTTATGATTGGCTGAATATCTCAGGGTTGACACCAGCAGCCAGTCTGATCATCTGCTCAGACAGACAGCTCCTCTATCCTGCCTATAATTCCATGTAATTATCCTTAAACTGAGCACAATTTTATTAAATGGCTTCTAAATGGATTCAGGTGAGTGTGCTGGGCTGAGTGGGGCCCAGCAGGTATGTGGGCATGGAAAGCATCAGCTCTAGACCTGTCATCATTCTTCACACATCAAACACATTCAGCAGGCAGTGAAATCCCAAGGTAGCTGAGAATGAGACAGTAATCTCCCTGAATGACTTTAAACTCTGGGATCAACTTGAAATGGTTCCCTGCAATACATGCTGTCAGAGGAAATATGGTAAAGTACGGTCTAGGGAAAAATGTTATACTGTGTATTTATATATATATTTTTACAGGGATCTTTTTCTCACCTCGTAACCAAACTGCAGTTCATCAGATGTCAGCATGATGATGTCATCATCGATCGCTAGCACAGCTTCTGTCTCAATCTCGTCGTAGGGGAAGAAGCGGTTACTCAGCTTGTTCTCTTTGGTTCGCACGACTTTGAGAGGAACACCGATCTTGGGCCATAGAGACTCTGCCCGGAGGAAAACGATATAATAACAGTAACCACATTTCTACTTTTATACACAAAGGTACAGAGCCGAAACTATTTAGTTGATTAGTTGGTTGATAGAAAATTAATTGCCCAAACTTCGCCTGTTCAAGTTTCTTGAATGCCAAGATTTGCTGGTTCTTAAGGATGTTAATGATTAGCCGGTTAACAGTTAACTGACAATAACAAATCTGACCAATAAAATCAGTTAAATATTCTAAGTTATTAAAACATCTTTTCTGCACTGTAAAAAATAAGAACAATAGGCTATACAAGCAATTTCTAGAGCCAACTTTGCATTAGTAAGTTAACTACTGACCCATAGCACAATATCACTGAGGATTGGTGGGTTAACCGCTGTGGACTCGTGTGGTTGTGCAAGCTGTTGGAGGACAGCGGATGCATGTGTCCACGACAATGCACGGAACATCGTGGCTGCACAACCGCTACAAGTCCACAGCGGCCCACGGAACGCAGAAGTATGTGAATGGGGGCTGCATTGCCTTCTTGTCAGTTAACGGTTAATGATTGAATGTTAACTTCTAGGTTCTAAGCAATTCTAAGCAGCATCCCTCCTGGTTATATTTGTCTTATATGACAGTATATTGACTGTCTTTGGATTTTGGACTGTTGGTTGGACAAAATAGGGTTATTTGAAGACGCCACTTCTAGGCAACTGTTATGGCCATTTTTCACCGCAGCCCTACAAACATACAGTACTGTGCAAAAGTCTTAGGCAGGTGTGAAAAAATGCTGTAAACTAAGAATGCTTTTAAAAATAAAAATAATTGTTAAGTTGTTATCAATTTACAAAATGCAAAGTGAGGAAACAAAAGAAAAATAACATCAATATTTGGTGTTACTACACTTTTCCTTTCAAACCAGCATCAATTCTTAAAGGTACACTTACACTGGCAGAAACCAGTGGGACCCAGGTACACCCTTCTACTGTCCGGAGAAGTCTGGCCAGAAGTGGTCTTCATGGAAGAGTTGCAGCCAAAAAGCCATACCTCTGATATGGAAACAAGTCCAAGCCACAACTATGCACAACAACATTGTCGGAGGTATGGCTTTTTGGCTGCAACTCTTCCATGAAGACCACTTCTGGCCAGACTTTCTCCGGACAGTAGATGGGTTCCAATTTCAAAGGGAAATAGGGTGGATGTGTTTTTTATCTGCTGCACTAATTTACTGAAAGTAAATTGATGAAAAATAAACAATCGTTATTTATATTTTTAAAAACATTTGCATTTTTTCACACCTGCCTTAGACTTTCATTATTTTATATTGTACATATATACAGTATGTGACTCTGTAATACATATTTAAAGGTTGAACAAAGTTATTAATATGGCCACGGACAGGGTTTGAAGATGGGTTTGTAATTATGATGTCATGTACCACTGAGAGATATTTGAAGTCTGTGCTGCCAGTGGAAATCGGTGCTCTGGGAGTTTAACTTCACTCACTGACTCATATTTTACTATAGTCTCAAGCACGTGCAAATCTGACCACAGGACAATTCTTCATGAGACAGATCAAATTTTTTTCAGGGAAGCAATTCAAAGATCTTGGGCAGTATCCATGGCACGGACTACGGCACAGACAGATCACACAGAATGTGTCCCCTCATTAATGGGCCTGGCAGCTTATAAGAAGATCTTCAGGTCCTCCTAACCACGTCTGAGGTCTCCTGTCAAAAGCTATTGTCAGGAAAACTGCTATGTTAAAGGCCCACAGTTTCATTTTTCACTTTGGCCATGTTGCTGTCATCCATTTATTTCTTAAGTTAGAAAGTGACAGTAGGTGTGAGGAAATTATAGGCGATTTTTTTTTAATTTTGAAACTTTAGCCCTACCTTGCAATCAGTCAAAATGCAGACACTGTTAATCTTTTTGTGACTTTCTAAACTGTATTCAAACTAAATGTCATATTCTGAAAAATGCTGAAAAAGTGTTGTACCTGTGTGGCAGTTAATCTCAGGTGCTGCACACTTACATGGATCATTAAAAAGAAAATATCAGATAAAAATACTGCAAGCAGGTCAAGACTATTTAATTAAAAAAAATAATTTAAGTCTGTTATAAAACATGAATAAAACATGACTCAAACAGAAAAAAAATAATGCTAGATTCTGTAAAAAAAACGTTGATTTGATTAATCAGCATCTTCTTCAAAAAAAAGCACAGAAGGATGTAAAAACATCCGTCTGTAAACGCATCAGATCAAAATCCAATCAAATCTGCCTTCATATTAGACGGAGCCCCATGAGTCTGACCCGTCAACGGCCCCTTGTTAATTCTAATGGGTCACAAAGCTCCAGCCAGGCGCCGCTGATGCCTCTAATGAAAAAGCAACTCACAGCCACAAGGGAGAACTTCAAAGTTGTCTCATTACTTCATTACATTAGCCAACTCTTACAGCAGCAGGACAGATTTAATTCCTGGTCCACAACAGCCTTGATCTGAGTTAAACAGTAAGTAGGGTAAGGAGCGATTAACTGAGGTATACTTAATTGCCATATTAAGGCAAATAATTAGAGCACAAGTTGCAATAAATAACAAGTATATGAGCTTACTATGACACATCTATGATGGACTACAACTGATGATTAATAGTGATGAAAGACAGAAACCTAAACTGAGTGTATATACAACTATATATACATATACATCTTTTGGAAAGCTTCAAGAACTTTTGAAATTTTGAGAATCAGTTACACTCACCCTCAGGAGGACTCTTGTTCTGGTTATTCCACACCACCAGCAGCTTAGCCAAGCTAGGCACCTTGGAGATTTCTGTGATGACGCGGAAAAGACTCTCAACACGATCGTAGGTCAGCACCACCGCTGTGAAACCGGGTGCCCTTGGCGGGATTAGTGGCAAGAACAGAGGGCTGTTCACACTGGACCACTTCTACACAAGAAAGGAAACAAAGAAAAATACAGGCCGTTTAGACTGCATCTTTTTTCATCCTCCCAAAGCTACTGTAGAGACAGACTAGCGTCTTCTGTGTTTTCATGTCTGCCATGTTTTCCATGATTTAATACACTATAATAGTGCTTCACTGGACAGTGAGGTCACCTGCAGTTATTTCCAGATTGTGGTTTTATTATGGAGCATCATCAATCATCATCCAATAATGTGTCTCAGGGGCTAACATAGGCAGAGCACAGGCCAAAAGCTTCCAGTCAAAGTGCTAAGTAAACCCTAGAGTACAGAATGACAAGAAAGACTAGGAAGGAGTTTGCAAACAAGACAAGTGAGTCTCATCTGGGATGTAGGAGAAATAGGGTGGAACAGTGAGGAGGAAGGGGAAAATGGGCAACAGCAAGTAGCGGCCATCTATTGTCAATGTGGAACTTGGCTTTTCTTTCATTGCTCCCCTTTAAATCAGCTTGTAAACCCAGGGAGTCGCATTGACTCAAGCTCAGATCAAGTGACACTGTTAAATGAAGGAAGCCACAGGAGAGTTTCCTGATGGTATGTGTCTACCGTGTGTACTAAATACAAAACTTTAAAAGTAAGTCATGGGGCGACCTCTAGCTCAACCAGTAGAGTGTGCGCCCCAAGTAGGCTTAGACCTCGGCAGTGGCGCGGTTTTGAATCCGACCCGCGGCAATTTGCTGCATGTCTTCCCCTTCTCTCTCCCCTTTCCTGTATTCAAGCTATCCTATCACTTAAAAGGGCCATAAAAGCCAAAAAAATCATCTTTAAAAAACGAACTGTTAATGTTAGTCATTTGGATAACAGACACTAAACCAGAGATGACAGAGTGTTAGTCTGTGGTCAAACAATAACTTTTTGGTTTACAAAAGGTTGTTTTCTCAAGTGACATAAAAAGGCAAATCATTTTTTGACAAGCATGTGCTACTCCAAGACTAGCAAATATAAGAGCACCAGGGTCTCTTGATAAAATTCATCAAAGGCTCCAAAGATGTTCCACTGTTTACATCAGTGAGAAGGGCAAAGAGACCATATCTAACACAGTAAATCTGTGGGCTTCTTGAAGTACATATAAACCCGGTTTCTCTTCAGGGCCACATAGGCTACACAGGGATTATGTGGCTCCTTCAACTGCATCAACACAATACTGTCAGCGGAGATACAGCCACCGCATTTAACACAACAACAGTCACTCCTCCACTAATAAAAAAAACTTTACTGGCAAGTGGAAAGTTCCTTGTGGTCATTCTCACAGTGTCAAACAAGCAGAGGGGGAAATAATGAAACTAACACATATATGCAGCACAGATGCATTTAAACAGAATAAAAGAGTTAAGAGACCACTTACTTAAGTCATTTGTCAAACAGAATAAAATAGATGAAAAGAAAGCCGCCGCTCATTACGTCACCAATAGATCTGAAGGAGTTATGTGTTTTTTTTATACTTTATATACACACTAAAAAAAAAACTACTTGAGTGGTTCTTCAATCTTAGGGGTATGTAGATTAAGAGCACATAAAATGAAGATTTACCAAAGAATAAAAATGTCTTCATCTGTAGGTCCTATTTGTTTATCTGTGGCAGTACATTCCCACTGAAATACATATTACACATTTTTTAATTTTTTTTGAGTTAAATTGTGATTGTCTTGCAACCCCATGCGCCAGTGAGCGGAAAAACTTTTTAACTATCTATGGGACAAACCACCCTTGCAACTTTTGGCCGGTGAGTTGCCGGACTTAGCGGGAGAAAATATTGCGTGATATCAGGTCTCGCGATGTAACAAATTGCCTCACAGCACTGTACACATAGTGTGATAGAGTAAAGTTTTTTTACGCACTTTCGTCATGGGTAAGTCAGCAAAAAAGAAACAGAAACTTAGGAATTCACTAATATAAGGACAGTAATAATGCATTTTTTAATCATCATTTTAGCTCTACTTCAGCCAATTGGATTTCAAGAGCGACTGACTGAAGTTAACGTGCTGATTTTCAGTTTTAAAAAGGTATTTACATATTTACAAATATTCACATCCATATGTAGGAATCATGGGCCTTTTTTTACCTTTGGGGGATTGTGTCTAATATATTTTATGGTACATGGTTAATCAGATGTGAACTAAAACTTCAAAATATAGCTGAAAGTCAAAACTTCAATGTTGTAGCAGTTTTTTCGAAATCTAATGTACAGGAGAACAGAGTCAAAACAAAAGTGCCAAAACACTTACACCTTGTCCAGTAACTTTTTAAACAAAATAGTGATCAAATAAGACTTTTATTTGCCCAGGTGCCAATCCCCATACAATATTTTAAATGTAAACTCTGAGATGCTCAATTTTTGTAATGTAGAAACCTTACAAGTTTCCCTACTACCTACACCAAAACAAAAAGCAGCTTGTCCCTTATTCTGAACCCCCCTCCAAAGCCACCAGCAATCCAGGGAAATGTGCTTTCAATTACCAGCCTAAAGACTGCAGGAGGAGAGGGGGGAAAGGGGGGATGTCTGCCTGATTTATTTAGTGCTCTGTAGTAGTTCTTCTCATCGTCCATTCACTGAATCTATCAAGAAAACACTTAATCTCCCATATCAGGCAGGAATGGCCAATGGTCTGCACTATGACACAGTTAACCTTCTCTCGGTATTAACAAACCTTAAGACAAGGGTAATACCGATATGTGGGCAATGTCAAGTGTAACTACTAATCACTACCTGCTCAGAGAAAAACAGGCAACCATGGTCAGCTTGACCGGAATCCTATTAGTCCTGAATGACTGTACAGATTTGAGCAACACTGAAACAACAAAACCCCCAAAGCACCACTCTCTTGATCTGCTTGTTGACGCCAACGCATCCTGATTGTGACTGCCACCTCCATAATCTTAGCATTACAGTGAATCTACTTACTTGGATACATGTAGGCATTCAACAGATGCAAAGACACAATTATGCATCCACATGCATGCTCACATGCACATGCCTCTACCCCACAGGCTGAGGATGGAGGAGATCAGACTGGGCTGATTAACAACTCCTGAGAGATGGTCGCCCAGCCAAGCTGTCTGCAGCCACAACCTCCCACAACCACAGGGATGCTAAAAACACACACACACACACACACACACACACACACACACACACACACACACACACACACACACACACACACACACACACACACACACACACACACACACACACACACACACACACACACACACACACACACACACACACACACACACACACACACACACACACACACACACACACACACACACCTTCACATCCAGCGTGCCTTCTACAAACACACTGACTCAGACATGATGGAACTTATTTTTCACCACAACGGAGGCATCCTCCTAGAGCAGTAGTGCTGACAGAAACTGGCTGCCTCAGGACATTGCTGGGTGTATACCAAACTGTGAAGCGCAGCATGTGTGGCGCTTCAGAAAGACTAAGGCATCTACTGTCACTCTGCCACAGAGGCTTAGATTTATAAGGCACAGGAGAGGGGGAAGCTTGTGAGGCACTATGAGCGACTGTATGGCCAAAGCTCCATTCTGGATGGTTATCATTCAGATGTCTCTAATAGAAAGATTTCGAGGAATACAACGGATTGCCTCAGCACAGCAGAGCACACAGACTGTACAGATTATATAGCTGTATGTTGGAAGAAAAATAGCTAAACATCAGATACTTCTAAAAGACAACGGCATAATCATTCACTAAAGTGACAGAATTGATTGGAATCCTGATTAAACACAAACGACAAAAGCACATTTGTGCCACATAGACAATAAAGACTTTTAGTTTAAATTAACACTACCAGACCGGAGAGAGGTGTCTGCCAGTGTCAAAGTCATATAGAGGCAGATGACTAAAAGTAACAAATGCTTCAACAACATCCACACAGTTACATACCACCACAGGTGGATTGTTCCACTGCTCGTAAGTTCGTGCGGCATATGGGTAGATGCGGTCATTGATGATCTGGAGCGTTGTCAAGCCAATAGCCTTCATGGAGTTGAAGTAGGCCTCCCAGAACCAGCGTGCCTATGGACAAATGTAAGAGACTTGTTAAAATGTACTCATGAAAAAAAAATAATAATCGCAATCACAAAACAAGCTTTGAGATCAATATTGCACCACTCATTGACAAACTGTATATAATCCAAGCACGCTCTGTTCAACTTTCCTAAATCTTTACGGTACAGATATAGACAATACAGAATGGATATTTGCATTGATTGATGGAAATTGATTGATTGATGGAAAAAAAACATTACACTTCTATCACAATCAAATCATGCTGCATTCAGGTATAAGAAACTCCTGTTTTTGTTTCTAGAATTAGCTGTTGGATTGTTGTTATGGCTTTTAAAACAGTTTTAGTATTTTTATTCTAATTTTATGCTGTGGAGTACAGCCACTACTTGACAAAAGATAACACCAATGTGAAGTCCTAGCTGTAAAATCCAGATCATACCCCCCCACCACCCCAGTCTAAGTCTTTAAAGACAATCTTGTAGCCGTCTCCAGCCTCTTGACCTTCTGAAAAGCTTCTTCTGAAGATCTTTAAAAACTCTTGACTGTGCCTGTTTTGCTTCAACAGATCTCTGATGTGAAAAGCAGACTTTAATCATAACTAAACTCTTAACCCATATCTTAATGTTATCACATTGGCTGCAGGAATACCACACTCCAACCGCCCTCATTCATGGTACACTTCAAATGTTTTTTTTCAGCCAAGACTGCAAAGATGAGAATTTATTCATGTAAATTGAATTTGTTTATTTGGACATCTTGTTTTTAAAGCAACACTAAGGAACTTTTCCGGCTGAGGTCCTCCTATAGGTTGGAACTGGAATTGTCCCATTATGTCTCATTAGAACTACAGATCCGCTACCCGATCTGGTAAACTCGCATAGCCGGTAGAGAGCTGCAAAGCGAATGAAGAAGTGCCCTTCACCTTGTTACGAATTGATGAACTACTAAACCGTTTTTGGAAACACTATTTTAAGGTACAAAAGTGTTGCTTTAAAAAGACATCAATGAAAATTCTATAATGTTCATTAACTCCTGTTCACTTTGTTCACCACGAAACCTTACATTTAAAGTGAATTGAGCGCTACTAACCATGACATGTACGTGTCTAGCCTCCTGCAGACTCCTACTCTAGTTAAAAAGTTCAAGGGACAGTTAAGAGGCAAGAAGACCCTTTAGGAGTTAACAAAGCTTCAAACAACACCGTCTCCTGCCAGGAGCCTTCATGTTACACTGACTCCACCAGCTCCTCAATGACCCTAGGTTCTGGAGTAGGATGTGAATATTTAAGTATTTGTGTGCAAAGAACTGGGCTGTATTTCTTTCTTCTCCAGTGTATATTATTGGCTAATGTGTGCCCCAAACATAGACAATCCTTAGTGCCATGTTAACATGTGGCCATTGCCTAAATCACCCACGTCTGAGTAAAAGCAGACTAGAGATGTACAACAACACAAACACAGCATTTATTTTTATAGTGGGGGTGAGGAGAATCCAAAAACTTTCTAATCTCAGGGGGGAATCCCAACAGCCCATAAATCAACCAGTGATGAAAGTTTCTTTACGGACCAGAGGGAGGCAGAAAGCAAACTGCGCTGGCTCAAGGGCCCATACCTCCACCCTCTCACTCTCTCGCTGCAGGAATTTTTATGAGAATGGAAGAAGAGACAGCGTTGCAAGATGGGAAAAGAAACCCTTTACACCATCTTCCATTTGCAGCATCTAGCCTGAAGTCCACACTTAGTTACGGTTTGTTTGACTGATGAATAAAGGATGTGTAGCAACGAATATGGCAACCGTAAAAAGAGACGGGCAATCTCCACTTCCTCCCACTGTACAAATGTGAAGCCAAAATATCCCAAATACGGGTGCCACCATCTTACAATTTAGGAGGCAGCCAGTCTGCGCAGAAGTGAGAGTGAATCACAGCTGTCAATCATGACGTTTCACCCTGTTTTTATAGCGTCAAATATTTAATAAAAACCAAACTTAATCCGAAAAATTAAGACTTGACCAAACATCGGTGTCATCAGAACTACCTAAAATTAGACTAACCATCTTTCGGAAAAAAATATTTGAGATGTTTTTTCATTTTCATAGAAATTTGGTCTATGTACCATCCGCTAAAATGGAGCCAGCCACCAGTGGGCGATATAGATATTTTGGCTTCTCATTTCCTTCTAGTTTAGAGAGTTCCCCAGAAGCTACCACTCCTTTCTTGTTTAAAATCATTCCAAATAAAAGGTCAAAGAGATGACCAAAAACAGCTTATATTACAATACTCTGCATCCCTTTGTTTAACTCAGAGGAAGTTGTCAAGTGCCTGACAGATGAGTCAACTTATAGCCCAGAATTGGCAGCCAGTGAGTTATGGACAGAACCAGGCAATCATTAGTGTTATTGACATAATCAAAAACAGCAGTGAAACAGAGTCTGTTTCAATCATGTGAACTGCTCAGTAGGAATACTGTTTTGCTGAAGATTTATTAGCACTTTACTTTTAACTGTGATCAAAACATTTCTACACACACAACTTGTTAATAATAACAACCTGGTCTCTCCCAGGGGTAAATCAGTCCTTGTTAGAAGGGCTAAAAAATGAACTAGCAGGACTTTGGGATAAGAGGACAATGACTGAAGACCACTGCTTTAGCAGCAGGTTTTATTGTGGAATTACACAGTCTTGGGGCCAGTTAGCCCCATGGTTTTCCTGGATTAAAGACTACCCCACTGACACTAGTTTGTGTGGCCATAAATATTCTGTAGTGCAACACAGAGGCACTCTATTGGACTGTTTTCATATTCAACTTTAAGCAATGGCAATTCTGATAATTCCTGCATTTGTGAAGGTAAGAAAAGAGAATAGGAATCTGGTGGAGGACCTTGGTTGATAGTTCAAGGATATCAAATCTGCAACTCTTGATTAAAAAGATTCAGGGGCTGTTTTTACATTTTCGACTGACAAAAAAGTCACAGACACTTGTCATCATCCTGGCTGGCTGTTCAGTTCTGTCTGAGGGGATGCATGTAAAAAGTAAAAAGACTGAACTGAAAAAAAGCAGATGGGATTTAAGGGAGAGGAGAGTAGACCGACTTGACATATTATAAATCAGCTACAGCCAGTGTACTGTGCTTGGTGGAGTGCTGGAAGGCTACAAAAAATGTTGGGAAGACAGGTAGGATCAACAGACTGAAAGAAAAAGCTGGTTGAATCTCAACACCAAGGCTGTAGAGAAAAGTAGTGAGATGAACTCCATCTCCAGCAATACCTCCCTTCTCCCATCTTACTCATCCTATTATAAAATCACTGATTTGACTGTGTTAACCTAATAAAAAGGTCTGTAGTGTAGGTGTCCCATTTTGAAAATAAGACCCAAACAACGCTCATGGAAATCAGTACACAAACATAGGCTCAGTAGTCTCACTTGAGTAATGTTATCATCTCACAGCTGTTTATCGTGTGGCCTTTTAAAATGTGACCTAAATGGGTGCTATTTCATCATCTCAAATTTGAAAATGAGCTCAGCAGACTACTGATGGGAGCTCAATAGTAGTCGATCACAATTTGACCGGGTCTCTAATAAGACATGCTCCTTAAGTTAACCAATGCTCTGTCCCCGCAGGCTGAATTGAAACTGCATCTATTACCTAGATGTCATAAATATTTTGTGTAAAATAGACCTGCCAGAAAGGCAACTGATGAATAACAATGAATACTAATGTGAGGGCAGTTATATTTTCAACCCAAAGCTTTAGTTTGGTCAGCTTCGCTCAATCAACTTTTTAGTCTCAACATAAAATTACCCAAGCAGTTTATCTTTACTATTAATTTTCTTTGAAACAGATATTTTGTTGTTGTTGATAGGGTATGCTGGTAGTTCTTTGGCTTCAGCCTCTTAAAAAAGGTAACTATAATTTATGTTGACTGTACTAAAGAAATAAAATAATAAGTCGTTCATTATTTGGTATTTAATTTGAAGTAATTATGCACTGTGTATTCCAATTTCTTTTCTTTTTCTTTTTACATTGGTAAGCACAAAAGTCAGACCACATGGGAACATGGACAGGCACAATATGAAAGCAAGGACCGCTGAGCCCTCTGCTGGCAAAACTATTTAAATACATCAGCAGAAACTATGCCAAAGAATAAAGTAATGTTTTAGCTTTCTAGAATATCTGCATTAAAAAAGCAGGCTCTGGGCACACATAAAAATGCTTTCCCTCCAGATTTTTTCATTAATTAAAGACTCAAATTTAAATGACCAAATCTTGTACACCAGGGATGATGGAGAGTATCTGCAGGTAAGAATACGGCGGACACTGAATGGTCCCTTACAAGAATCCACATATTCTGGTTGAAATGGACTTATAGTATTACATGACTGTCACTGCAGTGTGCAAACTTCAACCAAGGTTTATTGTAGGTAAAAAGGAAAACAAAAGAATAGTACGATTTTTTTCAATAATCATCAATGTGACCAACAGGACATCCCACTGATGCTTTTAGTGCAGGTTTAAGTGTATAACCCGTGACCAACAAGAAAGAAATCCTACATTGTGGTATACAATAAGTTTCACTAAATTCATAGTAAATCACTTCTGTAGAGAAATGTCTCAGGAAAGAATCAACTTGCAATCAATTCAATCCATCTGTCCATCGGCAGAGGAGTAGAGTGACCATTGGATAACAATATCAGATCTATGCTACAAAGTTAGCTTTGAGCTTTACACAGCAGAAAATCATCACCCAACCTCCCCATCTCACGAGCAAGTCATGTTTTTGAGCTTGTCTGGTGTAATCCAACTCCAAGCACGTCTCTGAGCCCTTTGCCTAAAATGTCTGTTTGGCCTGTATAATTAGTAAATGGACTATGGTTGATACAAGGGAATGAGGAGCAGCTGAACTTCTCTAAAAGCTGCTTTCACTTTTGTTTATTGTGGCTCAATGCAGATTTCAAATGGAAAGCGAGAGTGAGCCGTCTTCTGTGCACTTCACTTGAGCTAAAAGCAACATAGTTGAGTCTTCTGAAAGCCTTTTAAAAATCTAGGCTTAGCAAAGGAGGAAATTCAAATTTACCAAAAGTAAGGCTGGTATCCAAATTTCTGTCTTTTGCACATCCCATCAAATTTGTTTTGGCTTTCATAGACTGGGTTGGTTGGAAAAGGTACAGGCACATCTCACACATGACAGCACCTCTGACCACCATGTCAATCTAAGTTCTCAAACTGTAACTAAATACAAGGCACTTTAAATTAAAAAAAAAAAAAGTAACTTTTTTCTGAGAGTTGTTCAGTACCCTTCAGTACATTGTGTCTGTTACCTGTCTTTGCATCTCTTCAACTTGTCTGTGAGGAATACTCTTTAGGATGGTATACATCTCTGATAGCTTCTCCTCTGGAATAACCACTGATGCTCTGTGCAGAAACAGAAACATTAAATTATGAACCCAAAAATGACCAAAACGTTAACTTGTTTTTCAACTTTTCGGTGACTTAGGCTAACCTTTTCCAATCAAGTACTTCAGAGAATGGCAGTATGTAGGAGTCAGCGAGGATAACGGGAACACAGCCAGCCTGCAGAACATCACTGAGGGCAGCCTGACCCAAACGGGCCCCTCGCAAAACCACACAGAATGAAGACTCCTATAGAGACACAGCGAATGCAAACTGTTAGGTGACATGGGATTTTGCATTATACAAACAAACTAAAACCAAACCCATTTTTACTACTAGACGTTTCTTTTTTTCTTTTTCACTAACTGCATTTTGACAAAAAGGAAGCGCTTATTGAAGCCCCAGGGACTAGGTTACCATTAATTGCAGTACTCATGGTTGCTGAGTGATAAAACTTAAGCCTGTAGACTGCTGAAACATATACAGTGTGTACAGAAAGTATTCACAGTGCTTCACTTTTTCCACATTTTGTTGTGTTACAGCCCTATTACAAAATGGATTGAATTTATTTTTTCCCCTCAAACCTCTCCACATAATATCCCATATTGACAACTTAAAAAAAAGGTTTGAAATTTTTGCAAATTTATTAAAAAATAAAAATACTAAGAAATCACTTGTACATAAGTATTCACAGTCTTTGCGATCAAGCTCAAAATTGAGCTCGGTACATTCTGTTTCCACTGATCATCCTTGAGCTGTTTCTACATCTTAATTGGAGTCCACCTGTGGTAAATTTAGTTGATTGGTCATGCTTTGGCAAGGCACACCCCTGTCTATATAAGGTCCCACAGTACATGTCAGACCACTAAACAAGCATAAGGTCAAATGAATTGTGTGTAAACCTCTAAGACAGAAGAATTGCCTCGAATAAGAGATCTGGGGAAGGGTAGAGAAAAACAATCTGTTGCTTTAAAAGGTCCCAATGAGCCCAGTGGCCTCCATCATCTGTAAATGGAAGAAGTTTGGACTGTCAGGACTCTTCCTAGAGCTGGCTGTTCCTCTAAACTGAGTGATCAGGAAAGAAGGGATTAGGAAGGTGACCAATAACCCAATGGTCACCTTAGTAAAACGCATATGGCATCATGCCTGGAGTTTGCCAAAGGTACCTAAAAGACTCTCAGACCATGAGAAACAAAATTAACTCTTTGGCGTGAATGACAAAAGTAATGTATGGAGGACAACGGGCAGCGCTCATCACCTTGCTAATACCATTCCTACAGTGAAGCATGGTGGTGGCAGCAAGCTTGTGACTTCATATTCCAAAAGACCTGAGGCTGTTATTGCTGCCAAAGGTGGCACAACAAAGTATTTAGCCAAAGCTATGAATACTTATGTACACATTGTATTTTTACTCTTTATTTCTAATACATCTGCTAACATTAACAAAAGATGTTCATGTTGTCTTAATAGTGTATTGTGTGTAGAAGTTTGAGGGAAAAAAATGAATTAAATCAATTTTGGAATAAGGCTGTAACATAACCAAATGTGACAAAAGTGGATTGTTGTGAATCCCTTCCGTATGCACAGTATAACGAGCATGCCTTCTGCCTCTAACAAGCACTGGTTGTTGGTGGTGTCAATTTACCACCAACAACCAGTTTTTTCAAATCAGTTATTTTTGTTGCCAAATTCAGTAACGTAGTGCATTTAACAAGAATAGTGCATCTTTATATGTGATACAATTCATCTTTGAAATAATTGATTTTAAATGCAGTTGTGTTCCCACCTGCAGGATCTGTGGGTAGTCATACACCTGCCCCTTGTAACAGCGTTTACGTGCAGAGGCAACACCCTGCGAGAGGTTGCTACACTTGTCCAGGAGGAGCAGAGCTTCTCCATTTTCTTCCTTCAGGCGCTCCAGTTCAGCACGGTACTCCCGGTGGATAGCAGTTTGAGAGGACAGGATAAAGTAGCGCCGTGGCCTGGGTGAATGGAGACAGGCGATATCCAACTGGTTATCCAGTCATACTTTACACAGTTGACTATAAATAACTTGGCTAGAAGTACATTTTATCATACCATTACGTTCTCTTGGAACCTGTAGCAGGGTTTCTGCAGGTTTTACCAAGTCAAACTTAAGACTTTTTAAGATCACCATTATGAATGTAATTTAAGACCTTTATCACACCAATAATATTCGCATTATAGGACTTGTGGCTAGTCACTGTGTGGAGGACCCAGAGCACACCCACTCTTAGTATTAAGTTGCAGAGCTGCTGTGTGGGTCTGGACTGGACAATGGGAAGGTAGTGTTGGGGTCGGGGCTGGAGCTGCCACCAGATACTAAATAGAACTGGCTGATGGCTGTTGTCTCATGGATCCCCTTAACAGCGGTTAGATGTTTCTCACTTTTTGCATTAGACTCTAGCGCCTGTACACCCAACATTCAAAAGTTTAAATTGCTTTTTTGCATAAGAAGCACTAGGCTTTAAATATGTTGTTAGCAACTGGCCTAAACCAAGCCCTAAATTCAGTTTATTCAAGCCAAGTATCGCGTTATCTTTCACTTCCGCATAGCTTATAAATAAAAATCCATTTTATGTCTATGGTACAATGTAAAAGAAACTTTCAGCCATAACTCAAACTGATTGGCTGCAATATAAGTTGCTTGTTGGCCTCATTTGTAGTTGTAATAGAGCAATTAATAGTTGGACTAGCAAAAGAAACACAACAACTACAACAGCACGGTATAAAAAGAACATTCTAAAGCAGTGTGGGAGCAGTTTGATGAGAATTAGAGATAGCATTACATAGATGTAAAATCAAGACTGGTTTAAAATTATTTAAGACGTAGAACACAATACTTCAACGAATTTAAGAAACCCTGTGTAGAGATGTTGGATAACATGGATAGTTTAATATAGTGATTGTAATTTGGTTATGATGTGCTACTCAAACTAAGATAATCAGAGTTAATTTGTAAGATGTGCTTACCCTGGCTGCCTCTCAGGCAGCTCAACATCTGCAGAGAGGGGGCTGTAAACTGGGATGCTGACATCATAACCTTGTCTGTAGGTCCATGTAGAGAAACCACCTCCAGCCAGCAGCGCTCTAAAACAATAGACCTGGATTGTAACACTGCTTAAGAACACTGGGAATTTCAACAGACATGAGCTACAAGAACATACTTTAAAACACAAATTTATCAATTTGCTGTGTTGGATTTCCTGTGTAGGCACTTTTGCTATCAACAATGCTGATGTGTGACATGAAGTGACATCAAACAAGGCTCAGTGCCCTGGTTAATAAATCCCATGTAGTCCACTAGGTGATGAAATGTACTTTGGATTCTGTTCTATTCTCAGCCAAGGTGAATATAAAGTGGAAACACGCCATCAGTAACACACACACACACACACACCTGGTTCTGATGAGGCTCCATGCCAAATAGACTCCAGCTGGATGAGCCAAGGAAATTCCTTACAGCTAAAGATAGTGTCCATTGTCTCAAGGCTGCATGTTCATAAAACCAACCTCTTTCATCCTCAACCCTCACTCTACACTGCCTACAGGACATCTTCAGACAAAGGCTCTTCGCTGGTAAACACAACCAGATTTAAAGGTGCAATATGTAATACTGACAGCTAGTGTTTAAAATAGTTACTGCAATACAAATTCAAAATACTGGAGCGAGTCGTCTCACCCGCCCCCTCCTCCCCAGACCTAAAGTTTTTTGGCTAATGAAATTCATGCACCAACCCTATTCTTTTCAGTGTATTTGTTCTACATACAGTATTTTCATTCAAATTATAATGAACCCATTATTAAATATTAAGATGTTTTTTTTAAATATACGGTAGCTACCTGTCTCTGGGCACATCCAAGGCAGTATTGTAGTCTGGAGGACCTCCAGGTAACATGTTGAAAAGTAGGTGATTCATCCCTTTGTCCCATCTACCAAAACATACACAAGATTACTGCTGGAATGATAAAAATGAATCAACAGATTATTTAAACAGAAAAACAAAAAAATTAAAGTTTTCTGAGCTCACCAATTAACATTCTAAGTGATTATTAAATAAAAATACCAGTCACCTTTTTCACATTGGTTTTCTCTGTTTCATACCACTTGTTGTTTATTAAAAACTTCTCTTTTATGTTGGCCAGATAAGCAACATTTGGAGACGTTGTTTAGGCTCTTTGTCAAACTTGAGCTTTGACACCAATGCAAACCAATAATATGAGAGCAATTTGAGAAATGGGTTCATTAAGAGGAATTATTGCAAAAGCATCTGAAAGTGACAAACTCTAATACATGGTTAGAAATAATTAGGACAATGGTTTGTTTTCATTACTCTAGTGTAAACATATACCTGGGTAGCATTGTCAGAGCCTGGGCAGTCTCTCTGATCCGCAGAGAGTTCTGGTTCAGCACATCAATAGATGGGATAAAAAGACAAGCCCTGGTGACATCGTCAGTGTAAAAGTCACTGTCAGATATGGCACTGAGCAGGTCATTGTATTCTCGGGACAGCCCAGTGCTGCTGATAGGAACCCCCAATTCATCCACAAACTTCTGCAGAGGGTAGATGTACACCTACAAACGCAATCATTTCCACAATGGGTCATAATTTCAACAAGGAACACAGCAAAAAAATTGAAAGAATACACTTAGTTTGTGTAATCTCTGTGGTGGGTGGGTTGTTTTGGGAGCCAGTTACCTTGATTCTGTTTTTAGGATTGTAGCCGCATCTGTACACGTCAAAACAGGTGTGCATGCGACAGCTGAGGTCCCCCCTCTCAGGAATGGGACTGGAGACAGGCAGGCGGACCAGAGGTGCGTCATGAACACTGCGTTTATCAAGGGTCCAGTCAGCTGCGGACTCAATGGAATGTGGCCAGAACTGAAACATCCCGGTGGCGATGAGTCCAAGGAGCACCACAGAAAAGAGGGTTATGTAGTATATGCGGTGCTTGGTTTTCATCCGCGGGATGAGAGCAGGGCCGCGCGTGCTGTATTTCCCAGAGGCATACATGGCAGCCACCTCTCTCCAATCAGCCACTGTAAAGACAGGCTTCAAATTAATGACAGCTACAATGAAGTAGGGTTAGCTAACGTACATTCCAACGTTACCCTAGTAAAACAAACCACCGCAAACGTAGCAGTTAGCTAGCAAGCAAGGTAAAGCAGCTATGTAAACATTCATGCTAAGTCGTCTCACCAATTCAGCTGACATTATTAAACGTTAAAAAACGATCGAAAAAATGATTATTCAAATGTTATAGGTTTAAGTTTTACATACCAAGGCGTTACAAGGAACAGGGTTCGGTGTTAATTCATAGCAACGGTTAGAAAACAGGCTACACTCGTATATCCAGTGTCAATACTAACCTAGCATCAAGCTAACGATAGCGCTACGGGAAGCAAAATAGTAGGCATTGACCCGCCCTACGCTCCCTCTGATTGGCTAGTATTCGTTACTTGCTCTGGTTGGGTTGGTTAGGTTTAGGCAAGAGGAGTAAGATTGGTTATTGTGAATGTCAGGATCAGACAAGGCAGAGAGACACACTACTTTGCTTCTCTCTGGTGGAGTGGAAGTATAATGACACGTTTTACGAAAAGTAAAAGTATTGCCATTTGTAAGCAAATGAGTTATGTAACAATTATTCAATGGCATTTGGATACTAGAGTTGATCTTTGCACCTGTCAGAACTGAACATTACAACTGCACAGTTGCTACACAACAGTACCATTCACACTTTAGAGCATCTGTTGTAAAAACTTAGGCTATATAAAATAACTCTTGTATCTGGTCAGACCAAAATATAGCTGCAATCAAAATATCCATATGCCATCTTTACTCAAAACTCAAAAACTCAAAACTCAGCAGTCCTAAAACTACGGCAGAGGATTATGGCCACTGGTGAAAAATGTGTGTGAGTTCTGACTTTATTCTCAGAATTCTGAGAATAAAGTCAGAACTCACATACTTTTTTCGACAGTGGCCCTAAGCCTCTTCCGCATAAAACGAATGACACATTCTTTACATTAAATTTAAAGCAAACTTTTTTCAGGATGGGTTCATTTGATAAAATCTACTCCTAAATACGGTCCTTTGTACAGTGTACTTGACATCAAAAGTGAGTAGTTTAAAACGAAGCATTATTTGCCTAACTGTGCCTGACAGGAGTCGCCTGGTGAGTCTGAGGAACATTAGACACACAGACTATTAGCCTTGGCGCCCCCCAGGGGGGTGTGCTCTCTCCTCTGCTCTTCTCCCTCTACACCAATGACTGAACCTCAGGAGAACCATCTCCTCCTGAAGTTTGCTGACGACACAACATTGATCGACCTCATCCGGGATGGTGATAAGTCGGCCTACAGACAGGAGTTTGATCAGCTGGCTCTCTGGTGCGGTCAGAACAACCTTGCTCAAAACTGTGGAGAAGATTGTGGACTTCAGGAGGAGCCCCCCACTCTTCCCCCGCCATCACCATACGTCCAGTGTCTGCTGTGGTATCCTTCAGGTTTCTGGGATCACAGTCATCCTCAATGTTCTGTATTGGTTAATACTTAAGGAATGCTGTTAGGATCATTGAGGGTGTTATGTGTGTAAAATGTTGCTTGGTCATATTATCCGTAATCAAAATCACATATCATCAATCTGTGAATAATTTAAGGTAGGCCCTATGTTGTCTTGTGTTGTTATTCTAGATGTTTTTCTTGCGGTGATGAATTGAATGTTGTTTCTGGTTGTTGTTTTTAAGGTAATAGTGATGCATGGTAATGTAGAGCTACACAAGCTTTAGGTGGACTCCAGGAAGAATAGCTGTGCCCATGAACCCAGCTAATGAAGATCCCCAAAAATCAATTAATCCAGTCTGTCCTCTGCACGTCCATCATTGTTTGGTTTGGATCTGCCACCAAAAAGGACAGGAGCAGACTACAACGGACATTTAGGACTGCAGAAAAGATCATCTGTGCCAACCTGCCTTCAATTCATGACTTCATGACACTTCCAGAGTCAGGGAACGTCATTGCGGACCCATCTCACCCCGGGCACAACCTATTCCAGCATCTCCCCTCTGGAAGGCGTTACAGAGCACTGTACGCCAAAACCAACAGACTCAGGAACAGTTTCATTCCACAAGCCATCACTCTGATGAACAAATTACTTCTGACTCGGTGCCAGGTTCAATATCTGTGCAATAACCCAGCTACACGGTCTCTAATCAGTCTGTTTAATAGTTCCACTAATTTATTCATCATTCTGATTCACTATTTCAGAGCTGTTCATACGGTACATATTATAGTATAATACTTATATAATAACATATTACTATTTATTCCAGCACACTTTGCAATATGCTCCATAATTAAAATAACTATCATAATTATAATTTACTCCTGCATACTTTGCACTCTTCATTGCATTCATTATCTCAACCTGTCTATATTGATGGTTTTGTATTGTGTGCAATACAAACCAAGGCAAAATTCCTCATATGTGTACCTGGCAAATAAAGCTGATTCTGATTACACATATACATAACCTTGATTACACATATACATGAAGACACATATACTCATATTTATATACTCAAGCTGAACTGTATCTTAACCATACGTAACAGTAAGGTAAACAAGCAGACCCAGAAAACCTGAGACAAACTAGAATTTGTGACTTACATCCTTAATTGGATATAATCAAAACTCTGACAACAGTATATCAGTAGTAAATGCTGAATGAGATATGACAGACTTTCCCAGTTATTTTCATGGTTTGTAGTTTATTAAATTACAGACAGGGCAGTGAAGGGGAGGGATTTAATACATTCTCTTTGTGGGGCAGGAAAGGAGAGGAAGCAAACCAGGTAAACATGGACAAGACAGTTGAATTATTATTCTTTCAATATAGACCAATTTGAAAATCTGCCAATAGTTTGAATAAATAACTTTCAGATGAAATGTTTTTATTTTTCTATATGTCAAAACTGGTATCTTTTAATATAGTCATTATCTCCTTATTGTAATATAGTTGTTTTTTTTTACATGACTTTTTTGGTATTCATCTTCTTCTTTTTTTTAGACATCTGCATAAATAATTACACATAGAACATGGTGCTGTACACATCATGGTGGAAAGTATTATAATGCTTTCTTTCAGTGTTTACGTGTATGAACGGCTGCAAGCAAAGCTACTGACCATACGGGATTGCTGGCCCAACGTTAGTGTATCTTGTGAGAGTCTAGTGGGACTGGCAGCATGATGTAAGTAGTGTCAGAATGTAAACTAGCTGGAACTGTCAGCCGTGAGTAATCACAGCAAATCTAAATCCAATTAGAGGGACTGTGCAGACCACTATAGTGACTCTTGGCTTGACAGTGGCAATGCACCAAAGGTCACTGTGAATAGGTTGTCACTTTGCAGCATATCTCACCACTATGAAACATTTGTAAAAAGAGCATATTCTCACCATGCTATGGCAGAATGTCAAATACTTTTCCACTCGGACAGAAAAAAGCTTAAATATATAACTTCTTACATTTGGGAAAGTCTAAAAAGTTCCCCACACTCTCCCAAAAAACTGAGATAAAAACCACTGACATCAAACCAATCTGTTGCAAGAGCAATAAGGATAATAATACCATCAAATATAGCAATAAAAGTGATAACATTAACGGTAATAAATAATGCAAATTGTGAACCATCTGTTACACCCAGAGTGATATGGAAGATTGTATGCCACGTACATTATTTATAATTGTCATACGTGAATTTCAAGCCCATTTATTCATTTAATCCAACCTCAAGGATGTTTGAGATGAACCACATTAAAGGGAAGCAAACAACTTGATGTCCAAAATGACTGAGAGCACCTTGAGGACAAGAGAGAAGATATCCTGGGGACACTTTTAGAATACACATTTTGGTCCTGTCTGGAGACCCGGGCATTTTAAAAGCCTCAACGAGGTTTGCGTTTACATATATTATCATGCCTGAATAGGTTTAGAGCTTAATTACTGGGACTTAATGACAAGACTTGTTCCATACCATCCATGCTACTCTGAAATGCATAAAGCACGCAGACCCTGACCTGGACACATTGCTAAGAACTCTCCAAAGAGTAAGGTACAGTAACTATGAGACTAGGACAACTATTACCAAGTGCATTATTATATCAAACCCAAGGTACAGAGTTTTCCCAATGAAAGCCACGGCAGTGTTTTAAGGTCAGGATGGCATCTTTTCTGTGGCGTTGCTATGTAACAGTCTACATGGGAACCAACAGAATGGGAAAGAAATAATGAACTTAGCTTGTGTTTAAGTAAAGCAAAATTACATATCATAAATACATTTGGCATACAATGTATTACATGTTTTGGCAAAAGGGGGTTAATTGAGCAATATGATGTGTGCAAGAGTATCCAAATGTCAATCTAAGTGAATTATTGACAAGGTCTCTTTAAAATTAAATAAATAAAAAAAACTTCATGCACTAAAAAGAGTAACCAAAAGACTCAAAAACATCCATAGGCGTCTGTAATAACTGTCACAATCACTAAAATCTTTTAAGACACATGAATTCTCACAAATGTAACACACTCTCTTTCTCAAAGTCAATTTTTTTATAGACCTGAGGAACATTTCATAATGTCTTCTCACTTCTATTGAGTGATGAATATGTCCATCTTCACATTCCTGACTTGAAAAAATAAAATGAAATAAAAGCTGGACAAAATTTCCGGAGCTGCTGAATGGTGCAGGAAGTTGCAGCACATCAACCCAGATGATGTGCCTATGCTAACCTCTTCTACAGTGTTAGTTTTTGAATCCCTGCTCAGTTAAGTATTCTCCTTTTGATTTTGGTACGTCAGAGATTTGATGTAATGCTGACGCGTCCCTACATGGGTGAGACGACATTGTTTTGGAATGGTATTGTGAAGCTACAGTTATTTATATTTACCTAAAAGCAGTACAGCCCCCTGGCATGCAGAGAGAGGTATCTTTCTGATCTTAGTCATTGCAATAGTGTGAAAACGCTATAAACAGCATTCACAGGGGGCACCTGAAGAATGGAAATAGTTTGTGAGTTGGTCAGTCAATTTCTGTCACTGGATCTCTGATGAGTGGCTGCATTCCATCACATGCATGTATTGTGATATGTTTTAAAATTTGGATGACTGCACCTCTCAATTTAGAGCAAAGGACAGAGTCTTGGGAACACACTACACCATAGATGATAGTGTGTTCTCTTCAGGACAGTGGCAAGGGCTAGATGTTCGTAGGGAGTTCATGGCTGGCAGGGCGCCCTCGCCGGGCGAAAGGTCGTTGAGCTCCTCAGACGATGAAAGAGGGAAAGAGGGTGACAAAGAGATGCCTGAAGAGGGGTCAGCAGATCCAGCAAAAGTGCGTGGGGGCTTGGGGACAAGGTTAGGCTCCAGTGTTGCTCTGGCCAGAAGTTGTTTGTCATCCAACAGCTGTCCATCTCCAAGACACTCACCCTGGCCGAAAGAGCCCCGGCCCGACTCTGACTCCCCATCAGACAGCTCCAGAGTTGGTGAGCTGCTGCCGTCCAGTCTGAATAGAGAGTCTAAGTACTGGGCGAACTCCAGCACTGCCTGGCTGGGGTTTCCATTGGATAGTTGGGGTGGGGGAGTAAAAGCTGCTGGTCTGGTCTCTGCACTTAACTTTTTTTCTGCTGTCTCCAGCTCCCAATCTTCATTTTCTCTATCCATTGGTCTCAAACTGATTTGTGGGCTGAGGGGACTGTTAGGAGTGCTCCCTGGGCTGTAGACACCAGGCATCTCTTGGTGATCCCCATCAGGAAGCATTTTTCGGTTGACTTTAGGCTCTGGCTTAAACTGCTGAGCCAAGACACTCTGGTTTAGCAGAGCCGGGGAATGGTGTCCACTGTAGCGAGGTGTAGCTGGAGACAGCCGCATGGGGTAATCCGGGGTGGATCTGGATTCCAGTGGGGTAAAGAAGGGGCCAACCTCACCCAGGTGTTCTGGCGTTTCCTGGCAGAGGCAGTCAGCCGCCAGTAGCTCAGTGCGAGAGCTTAGAGATGGGTTCTCCTCAGGGATCGGGGCATCCAAAGGGAAAGGGAGACAACTCAGCATTGGCGAACCTCTTAGCGCAGCTGAGGAGCGTCGGGAATCCAGACTATAGAGGGATTCTGCGTCTGAGAGACTCTCCATGACAGCCAGAGGTGCTTTGCGGTCCCTCAGCTCCACTGCCAGGCGCTCCCGTGCTCCACGCAGCACTACAGGCACTGGGGGAGGAGGGCACTCAGAGAAACCATCCAGAGATATTTCAGACTGGGCACACGAACTAGAGGAGAGGAGAATAAGGGGTTGGAGAGTAGTGACAGGGAAAGGAGGGGACAGGGGATCCAAAACACAAGACAGACGTGAAAAATGAGTCTAAACATCTTCCGAACAGTTAAAAAAGGGAAAATGGGAAGGTGCTACTATATACTGATATCTAGATTCTACAGACTAGGTGGACACCAGCAAACATAGATGGAAGGAAGAACAAAGAAACATAGACTGGAAGGCCGGTGGTGTATCATAGTGCTCTTGTATTAGCATCTAATACAAGAAAGATTACATCATATTTCAACCGTCACTACCAGGAGTTCACACTGACTTTGGAAAGGGGCTGAACCAGAGAGGGTGAGGTTGGAAGTGAATACTACCATACGTTGCAACTGCTCTGTAGTCAGACAGCGTGCGTGCATGCGTGCATGAGAAGGGAGCACATTTTGGAAAATTATTATTAGCATGCATTGCTTACCGTGACAATGGTTTTTGACTTTTTTTTTTAAAACCAAACGGAACAGACAGAAACAATGATTTTGAGAAAACAATAAAGTAGCAGTTAGTAGCAGTTGTATTCTTTAGTATTGGCCAGAAAGTTAAATTAAGATGAGTCCATGATTATCCCTACAGCTTAGGAAGAGGTTTGCTACATGATATGCTAAGTTGGAAGAATATACAGAGGATCAAACAAACCAATCTATATATATTTTTTAGGCTCCAACAAACCCACAGTGGTGCCTGGTGTACTAACCGAACACTACTGTTCCTGCGGTGGTGGGTTGTAGGCGTTGGCTGCTGAGAAGTTGTTGATGTATCCACGAACATGTTCTCCGGGTTCAAGTCCACTTCTGTGGGGCTCACCATGATCTTGGCTGCTGACAGCAAAGCGGTTTTCCCTTTGTTGTAGTTTTCCAGCACCTGTCATAAGCACAAAAGGTGTAAACAGACCCTTAACTTGAGAGATAACGGTACGATGAGCGCAAGAGAGCAGGGAGAGTAAACAACATTACAGAGCAAATAAATATTTTACAACATTTTTTCTATGTTGTTCTTAAAACAAAATGGAATCTCAATTTATGGACACTTGACAGAAATAGGTTTTGCTGGCCACAATAGTTTGGT
>NC_048407.1:17545081-17547843 GCF_013103735.1 Etheostoma cragini | reverse complement strand
AGCCCCCCCGACACACACACACACAACACACAGACTTGGATCACCCTTTTTATGATTATGATAGTTTTCAAAGACATCTTAGAAACCGCTACATCTTTATTTATCTGCAGATATGATGATGATATGATTATATCTATTATGGTGTTAGAAAAGCACAGTGTATTGTAGATAAATGTAAGTGCAATCTAATGGCGAGCTAACACCTACTCAAACTGACATTAAACATCCACAATGGAGTCATGATGCAGGAGCTAGAACTACGCAAGACCTACAGTATGATAAAGGATAGTAAATCATTACACAAAATCTTATTGTGTTGTTTTAATAGCTAAAAATTGTGAACAAACACTAACGGCAAATCACATCAACACACAACTACATGTATTTGGTTAACTTTAATGAGTTAAAACACTTAGTGGATGCACATTGCTATAAAAACAACTGGAACAGTAAGAAGACATGAAAACACTGAAAACAATTAATACAATTCATGCGATAATCAATGAAACATAAAATGGCATAAATGTAAACATGACTGAAATTCATTCAGATACACAGACTCAGTAAGTTAAAAATGGCATTAAAACAAACATGTTTATAGTGTTTGGGTTATGTAGATGGTTCTGGTCCCACATGAAAACATAAGGATTACATGGGTGAGCATGACTGATGATACATGAGGACAAGATTGCTTTAGGTGACAAACTACAACAAATATTTGACACTAACAATATCAACATATCACTTTTAGGCACACTCACATTTGACGATAAACAAAAAACAAAGAAGGGAAACTGCAGACTAAGTACCCAGAGAGAGATCATTTATACTTAGAGTTTTGCATTACGCAATAATGTCCAGCAGCCATATTCTTATAATATATAAAAACACATTTAGACATAGCGTTATAAAAATGCATGAAGAGCATAACGATATAATTCCAGTTTTCCGAATCCTGTTATTAATAGCCCCACACTGAACCAAGGCAGTAATAAGAGGACATAGTAATAACAGCAGCAATATTACAGCAGAGCAGAGTACTAGACAGTGTTTACACATGTGTTCCCCCTTACTCCATCTGCTGCTGATGACTAATTGACAATTCCTTGAAGGGTTTATGATTGAAGAAAGTCTAAATGTGTACTTTCAAAATGGCAAAAAGGGGAAAGAAAAGAAGAGCTACAGTTTCTGAAAAACCCTGCCAAGAAGGAAGAAAGAGCAGTTAATGTAGAAAAAAAATTACGTTACCATGGAAAGGAATACAAAGAAAACGTGTTTGCTTGAGGATAGGGGTTAGCAAGTTCATGCCAAAGCACTTGACCAAATGTACCGTAGCTGTGATAGGAATGGAAAATAATGAAGGGTTGACATGAAGAAAGCTGGATGATGAATCTCATTAACGACAAAAAGAGTGAAGGTTGGACTGATCTTGCAGTGTTGTAAAAGGCTATTTTTTACTCTATAGTTTAAAATGGATTACATATTCTTGTACTGTTATATACACCATTAACCTGTGATGTATACCAGGGGCTACTAAGTGATGACATTTACCCAGTCACCTTGTTGTTGCATGCACACGTTCCTGCCCTTAACGCTTTGTCAGCGGTTCACATTTTTTGAGTTTCATCTCGTCCCGTTTCCTACTCTCCCTCGAAAACCCTTAAACTGCATACAGACAACTTGCATAGACTTGCGGTACCAGCCTGCAGTTTTTTTTAATGCAAGTGACGATCGCAAAAGGAAGTTTTAATGGGAATGGAGAACATTAAATCAGTTCTTCTCAGAGATTATATCAGCTGAGCTGCTTTGCATCAGTCTTTTGTGACTTATTTCAGTGTAGGAACTGGCAGGCTCTCTCCACTTCTATAGTCACATTTTAAAGTATCTGTCTTTCAAGAAGGTCTTTCTCCAAGAACTGACACCAAATCTTGAGCAACAAATGTTTATCCTATTAAACCTCAGGCACATTACATCAGATCATGTAAGACTGGCCATTTAGTTACAGTATTAATAGTAACATTAATAGTTTTTCAGTACTTGTGAATTATATCTTTAACAGACACGACTTGATAAATGTGTTGTGCAAATAGGCTAATGAAGGCCAAGTCTAATACGGAGTATCATAAAGTCTATACAAGAGTATCAGAAGTAGTTTTTTGCATGTGCAAACTACACACTTCATGGTTTTGTGAAGAGCTATGTGATATTACTATCTTGAGGGGAGAATTTTCTATCTGAGCACAGTCAGAGTCAGACAGGATTTCCAAAACAGGAGCAGCAACAACATCTACAAAAGAGTCAGGTGGGTCTGATTGGGTTTGTGCTGGAATGCATGAATTATTTTCAACTGAGTGATCTTTCAAGTGAGAGTTGGAAGGACTGTTAGAAAGTGAGGGGATAGACACCAAGGAATGTTCTGAGGCAGAAGTACAGTCTGGCAGAGTAGGAGGAGGGAGAACAGACTCAGCATCTGAAATAGAGGAAGAAGCAATGACAGTCAGAGAGACAGAGACCGCCTCAGTCTCTGTGAGGGAGGCAAGGCAAGACAGGTCTTTGAAGGTGGGAGAGGACGGATGAGAGGGAAGAGGACTAGAGCTTAGGTCTGTTTGCGAGGTTATGAACACAGTGGTATTGCAGATGGGTTGATTGGCTTCCAGTTCCTCTGCTTCCAAGTTTTCCTGCTCAGACAGGGGACAAAATGGTTCCAGTACCTGCAGAAACACCAGAGGTATCAAACTACAAACAAACTAGGCACAGCAGAC
>NC_048407.1:17526113-17544981 GCF_013103735.1 Etheostoma cragini | reverse complement strand
ACACACACACACACACACACACACACACACACACACACACACACACACACACACACACACACACAGACAGACAGACAACCTGACACAGGGTTGAGCGACAAAAACAAAAAAAATAAGTAAAATCTCCTTTTACACAGAAACAAACAAACGTGCAATTTCAGCCACAACAAAGTGCAATCCCCACGGTGGATCCGTCCCATGCAAACATCCACATAAATACCCTGTTATCAAACAGATGCTCAAATGCTTAAACTAATTAAGACCACCATAGAGAACACCATAAAACCAGGAGTGAGCAGTTCCCATGCCTTGAAACTGGAAGAAAACAAAAGGTGCGGCAAGTTAAAGGTTTATGATGGGACACATACAGAAATTGACCATACAGTCAGATTCAATCTTCAAAAACCCTCAAAAAGAATTTTTAACTTAGCACTTAAAGGGCATACCACTGAAAAGAGGATCACTAGAAATCTGATGTTTTTGTATTTGACTTTTATCTTTCATTGCTGCAATGTTCCATCCTGAGATGGATTTAAAGGCCTGAGAGATGATACATGCATCACCCATATTCAAATGAGTTTTCTTTATTAATTTCAATTTGCCAGGCATAAATGGCAGAAAGGTTCTATATCGATCACTTCTATTTCTGATAATAACTGGAACTCTCTGTAGAAAAACATACGCATAACTTTATGACATTTATGAGGGCATGTGGCTAAATAACCACTGGATGTTGTAGTTTCTATTTTGGAAAGCATCAGAGTGAAGTTTTTGCAAAGCATACAAAGTGGATCTGTATTAAATTTCTAAAATTAAAGTTCATTCTTCTATGACACCAAATGGATGGATCGGTACATTTTCAGTTTCTCATCACTAATCTATTAGCCCAAGGACCTACTCGCATTATATACTTTCGGCACAACACAGAGTGAAACACATCAGCAATTATATTGTGAAATCTGTAACTTTGTATTAAAAAGGGTAATTAACAAAGACATTATATAATAGCTGAAACATAACCAAAACTCAGTTGCTGGTCTCTAGCTTTAGTTAAAGTGAAAAGCAAAGTGGCATCCCAAACCATGCAGAATCCGCCATGCACACAGATTACAACAGACCTTGTTTAGGCCCTCCATCACCATGTGGGGCATGTGCTCATTAAGCATGGCGGGTGATATGATGACCTCATCGAAGGCCTTGTTGTCCCCCCACAGAGCTGAGTATGTTGGCTCCTCCTGACCACAGCTACGGGGAAAGTGATAAAAAGACAAAGTGAACACAAACGTTTAAAGCAACAGCTTGCCTCAGCATACAATGGGGGAGAAGCATAATTAATCCAGGCTATGACACCACTGAGTGGACAGACCTTTTGTGACAGACTTCAGAAGTGCGCTCATTTTAGAAACCAGAAGACTCACAAGTCAGGCCAAAAAGCTCACTAGCTACACATGGCAAACTATAAAATGACTCAAAGGACAAAGTATCCATTTGCTTCATTTCAGTATTCTTTTTAATTCCATTTTCAGCCATAACAGACACACATGAGGATGACATCTTGTTGTCATTGTTAGGATAACCTGGCCAAACCTAACCCACTTCTTCCTCATGGTTTTGCAGCATTTTGCAGAAGGTGGTTAACAAATTCCAAGGTAACTTGCTTCTGTGTAATGGCCAGACACACTCCCTAGCATTGCAGTAAAAGTGAACTACTACAGGCCAGACTTACAGACTTCCTTTGAGTTTATTGGCTTCCAGTGCTGATCTGCAATGCAACCATCAGTTACCTTTGATAATGTTACAGAAGCCACAAACACTTAAACCCAACCACACAGTGTTCTAACTTGATAACTGGTTGAAGATAAACTAGTCTCTTTTCCAGATGTTTAACAACAGTTATTACCATCTCACATTAACAGCTCTTTTATCTGTTTCAAGATATTGAATGACAGCCATCTGTTATTCATAAGATCACTGGAATTTATTCTGGCCTATAACAGTCCAGCTGATGCAGGATGTTTAATTCACTTTCATCATCTGTAAATATCATTGATAAACAATTTCTATTTCCCCTTTAAATATATTCCCACACAGTACAAAATAAAAACACCAGGTATAAAGAAATATATACAAGAAAAAGGAAGATTCTAAAAAAAATGTTGATATCAGACAGAGCAGCAGAGTGCAGATAAAAGAGTAGGAAAGCGGCGCGTGACACACAGTAAGCCCACACTGTCCACAGTAAGCAATGTAAACATTTTCTTTCTGAGCTGCCAGTTCTTTTACTTTACAGGTGTGAAACAAATATAAAATTTGCTTTTAGTGTCCACGCATCAGCTATACAACCACTTTCCCATTTATTCTGTGGAGTTGTGCGGTGGATGTAAAGATGAGCTATAAGGTCCAATAACACTCAACTGATGACTGATCTCACTTCTGGAATCTTACACAGGTAAAACATTAAAAACAATTGAATTTCTATAATCTACAGACAGATTTCAAATCAATTTTCTCACCATGTCTCTGGGGGATGGTTGTGCACCACATGGATGATCCTGCCAGGAGGGTAGAGGGGGGTGGAGGCTGAAAGGGCAATGCTGAGGTCACTCGGGTGGAGCCACAGGCGGCTGCTGGGGGGCGCCGCTGGCTGAGACTTAGGATCCTCATCCTCCACTGGAAGCTCTGATTTCGGAATGCATTTGGTGCCTCCCGCAATGATCCTCCACTGTTCCAAAAAAAAAAAAAAATCCTGTTCAGTTATGTAACATAACATTAGAATCTAAATATATATTCTATATATTGTACGTGTTTCTACAGCCGCCAAGGGTTAACCCCATGATGCTTTAATAATTACAGCGTAGATACTGTGACGGAAGTGTTGTGAGTTGTGTGGAAGCCTGCAGGTTATTTTAATCAACCACTGCAAAATCTGGAAAATACAGCAGATGTATGGTGCTACTGGAAAAGAAGAAATGCAAGTAACTATGTAATCATTCACTACTGTTTGTGCAGTAGAGATATGTGTTTTTGTCAATAACCCATTATGCATTCCCTCCCAATTATTGTGACACAGCACTGGGATGCTCTAGGCAAGACCAGCCTACTGCAGCAGTTTCTTACATCTTTCTTTTTGATAATTTAGTACAACGGGTCAAAAAGTCTATCTGACTGTCATCTTCTACGATATCAAGAGACTTAGTCACCTTTGGCTTGTTACTTTTCTGCAAGACTTCCAGAAGGTGGCGTCGGAAACCCTCCAGTTGTGACAGGCCAAGCCTATGAAAGAACAGCAGCAGATATGTCTAATGTGGTATTACTGCAGCAAAGTGAAGTTAACCATAGAATAATGGATATAGTAGAAGAGATACCTCGGTACAAGGTCTTTTCCTAATACTACAGATGTGACAAACTCTTTGGAGTACTCCATGGCATCCTCACTGGGTGGACAAAAAACAGAAACATTTACATTATGTAAACAGAAGAGTTAAGGATGTGACCTCTTTACGCACATTTCAAAACTCACACTTCAATCAAACATTTGTTTAACGCAAAGTTATTCAAATAATGCCATATGATGGACTGTAGACAACTCTACATCAAGTATTTGGGGAATACATGTAAGTGTAATCTGGTTGATGCAATACTGGAAATGATGGAAAGAAAAAAATCAAGAGTAGATTATTTGTAACAAAATTCAGGAACGACAGAAAACCTGAGGCAGCAGAAGTGGACCCTCCCTTCCCATTTGCTTATGTGTCACACCATAAAAGTGCAGACAACAGCAAATTAATTTCCACATTTGATTTGCATGTGAAAAGAGGAACAAAAAAGGGCATCAAATGTGATCACACAGATGTTAAAAGGACATGATCAATCTTGCGTGGCAACGGGTTCTTGAATGGGGCGACCAAGACGAGGGTATAATGAATGAACTCGAGAAAATCTATCAAAGCTTTCCCTATGCGCACAATAGCTCTTGATTGATGTGTACAAGAGACAACACCTGGTGACTTTGAAAGCCACATCATATGAGCATGCAGTGAGGGAAAAAAGTAATTAAGTAAGTCAAAAGTAATATTCCAAACTCTCCACTATAGCCAAGACCAAAGAGCTCTCCAAGACTGTCAGTGACAAGACTGTAGACCTACACAAGTCTGGAATGGGCTATAAGACCATTGCTAAGCAGCTTGGTGAAAAAGTGACAACAGTTGGTGCAATTATTTGCTAATGGAAGAAACACAAAAGAACTGTCAATCTCCCTTGGCCTGGGGCTCCATGCAAGATGTCACCTTGTGGAGTTGCAATGATCATGAGAACAGTGAAGAATCAGCCAAGAACTACAGGGGAGGATCTTGTCAATGATATTAAGGCAGCTGGGACAATAGTCACCGAGAAAACAATTGCTAAAACACTACATCGCGAAGGACTGAAATCCTGCAGCGCCCGCAAGGTTCTTCTGCTCAAGAAAGCATATCTACATGCTCATCTGCAATTTGCTAATGAACATCTGAATGATTCAGAGGACAACTTGATGAAAAGGGTTGTGGTCAGATGAGACCAAAATGGAGCTATTTGGCATCAACTCAACTTGCCGTGTTTGGAGGAGGAGGAATGCTGCCTATGACCCCAAGAACACCACCCCCACTGTCAAACATGGAGGTGGAAACATTATGCTTTGGGGGTGACAGGACAACTTCATCGCATCAAAGGGACGATGGACGGGGTCATGTACCATCAAATCTTGGGTTAGAACCTTCTTCCCTCAGCCAGGGCAGCATGACAAAGACCCATAACACAAGGCCAAGGAAACAAAGGAGTGGCTCAAGAAGAAGCACATTAAGCTCCTGGAGTGGCCTAGCCAGTCTCCAGACCTTAATCCCATAGAAAATCTGGGAAGGGAGCTGAAGGTTTGAGTTGCCAAACGTTGGTCAAACCTTAATGACTTGGAGAAGATCTGCAAAGAGGAGTGGGAAACAATCCCTCCTGAGATGTGTGCAAAGCTGGTGGCCAACTACAAGAAACGTCTGACCTCTGTGATTGCCAACAAGGGTTTGGCCACCAAGTACCAAGTCATGTTTTGCAGAGGGGTCAAATAAGATTTCTCTCAAATCAATTTAGACCATTTTCGAAATGTGTTTTTCTAGATTTTTTTTGTCTCTCACTGTTCAAATAAATCTACCATTAAAATTATAGACAGATTATTTCTTTGTCAGTGGGCAAATGTACAAAATCAGCAGGGGATCAAATACTTTTTTCCCTTTTGAAACCTGGTCTAAAGTCAATAGCGCAGCATTTGTTATTTTAACAGCGCATTAGTAAAATGCGCCTAGGCTTTTGCACAGCACAGGTCCACTATACTTGTTGCACTCACAGACAGGGAAACGCAGCAGCGCACAAACATGCAAAAGATTACAAATAAAAATATGACGGTGCAAATCTGCCTTCATAAAAGCAAGGTACAAACGCGCCTGGCTTTTTAAAGGGAATGAGAGATGACACTCTGATTGGTTTATTGCATGTTACGCCAAAACACGCCCTAAACGCACCTGTGCCCTGCGCTTCACACCGTCTACTTAGATTGTTAAAATATGGCCCCTTGTGTCCTGTATATAAGCATTTGCATTTGATATGTTTTATTCAATCTTTTCCGTTATTTTGTCATCCGTCTTGTCTTCTGATCAAAGTCTGACAAGTTACCAAATTGCCAAAAGTGCACTGTAGCAATTAGTTATCTCTTGGGATAGACTTTCTTCCTGCATGTTTGCATAGCAAACACAGTAAACACTGCAGCCTGGAAGGCCTGCAGTGTGTTAACACAGTGCTCAGGTGTAGACATACAAAATTCCAATGTACCCTAAACCACTGGGGCAAAAATAAACGTAAATAAAGCGCAAAGCATAGTCTGTAGGTACATGTCCAATATACTTTTTGGGGGTATTTTGTACTTTACACCATGGTTTTCCTTTTTGACACAAAAGTTAATAAATGTCAGGCTCATAGAACAAACAACAAATTAATGTAATTTGGCTATGAGCTCCAAACCTGACTTATAGCAGGTCTGTCACTGTTTGGCTTTATTCTAAAAAGGATGTACACATATTTGTATAAAAAATTAAGGCATTACTATTCAGTTACTATCAAATAATTTTGGGATGACTTCTAGCTTCTAATCCACTAATTCCACCTTTTAATGAAGTAAACATATGAAGAAAAAACACATTCTAAAACTAAACTACATTGGGGTGCACTACACAACAAACAATATAATACACAACCAGATTTGATGGAACTTTTGTTGCAGATCATTCCTCCCTCTCATTCCTTGTTTCCTGTCTGCCCCTGTATTGTCAAAAAAGGCAACTACTACAACACCACATTGCTCACACTAGCATGTTTAGTCTCTACTGCAAACAAAAGAGGGGCCATTTCTGATTAATTGAAAGTCAACAGCTCTGTTAAGAAAAAATATTTATATTAAGTGCGCTACCATAAGGTGTGAAGGTCTAGCAGTGATGTGTACCGAACAGCAGCTACAGACCCAGGGCTTCAGTATACAGTGGTGACCGGGGTATATAACCTGGGACTGCAGTCTGGTATTAAACAGTCAAACATGGGTTGAACATGTGACTGCGCTGACTGAGGGTGCCCTGGTAGCTCACCTGGTTGAGTGTGAGCCCCCTGTTCAAAGGCTCAGTCTTTTAATGACTTCCTGAATAATTTACTCAAACAGAATAACTGATTTCCTTCCCTAGTATAGTCTTTTGTACATCCTGTAAACACACATACACACGGACGCACGCACGCGATTGACTCACCTAAAAAGGCCACCAGGGGGAGAGTAAGAGTAGCAGTGGAGTGTGGGGTATTGAGGTCTCAGCAGGAAGGAGAGGATAGCAGCAGTGCCTGCCCCAAGAGAATGCCCAACTATGACCAGTCCATAGTGCATGGTGCCCTTGTTCTGTGAGAGACAGTCAGGGTGATTACGCTCACAACAGCACACTTTTGTTGGCACAGTGAAAATAATCACTTAAACATATTGCTTCTACTGCTATTCACAGACTTCTTTGTAAAGAGTAGGGTTAGTGTTAGTGTTGCACAGCTCGCATAGTCTTGAATCAAGTACTACAGTGGTGTTAACACAAATCCAGAGTGCAAATTAAGCAAGAGGTTTATTATTGAGCCCGCCATTGGTTATAATGTATAATGCGTCGTGTACCAAGTCTCTTCCAAAAGCTTGTGACAAGATCATTTCCTGCTCCAGTTTCTTCTTAATGTATTCTGCTGAGTAAACCATCCCCTGAGAGTAGAAAGAAAGATAAAGGGATTTAGTGGAGAGGAGGGTGGCGAGATAGACAGAAATATGGACAGGAAGTCTGCATCATTAATCTCTAATTAAAATATCCACAGCAATTATTATACTATTAACTACTGAAATGACATTTAGAGTCTGGGATTATGTTAGCCTACTTGTTGTAAGTGCACAATCGTGAACAGAGAAGTGTTAGAAGGCAAAATCTCATAGGAGAGCGTGAAAAAGTAACCTTGTGGCCAAGCCAGGTCCCATGCTGCTCCTCTAGAGGCAAGCGTTCAGAATCCCCCGTCAGATCAGTCAAGGCATCCTGATACACACAAGCCAAATTAAAATAAGGCACAAAAAGTAGCATTAAACAGAGAACACAGTTGGAGGAAGTGAAAAACAGGAAATTTAGACAGAGAAAGCAGGACCTCCTACTAATTGAGGTGAACAGATTAGGCATAGGAATTTTAAAATGCCATTCATAATCTGCATTGCCACTTGGATTATTTGTAATACTGTATTAACAGTTCCTGGAGAGCTGTAGCATGAGATATAAGACCATGAAAGAATGGTTTAAGCTTATTTAGACTCCATATGTCAGTCTTACTTTAATGCTTTTTTCCCCACCAAGAAAGGTTTTTTCTTGGTTCAGCATAATGCTACAGTGGTACCTCATGGGTGGAGAACCACAGCTTTTAAAAATGTCTTTTTTATCTTGATAATGTCAGCAGTTTGACATTTGTCCTGAGAGCAATGAGAGCTCAACACTTATTTAGATTTATATATTCAGAAACACCATTTAAATGCTTCCTTAAACGTAGTACTCCGTAACGTCACACACTGCATGTGAAGTACCTACATGTTCCGACTAGTTGGGAGCAAAGCATCAGAGATGAGCAGTTATTTTCCTTAAAACAACTACAGGAATATTCACGTAAAACGTTTTTTTTGTCTACTGACGTGACTGTACTTTTAAAAGTAGTCACGTTTCTGCTCTATGTGAGAAATGTGTAGGTCAGAGTTTCAGAACACTGCGTTACACCATGAAAACTCCACCTGCTCTGGAGGTGTTGGTGTCGTGAGGTACTGAAGGGAACAGGGAGCACGAATGTTTAGAGGGAGATTAAGTTAATTACTGTAAAAACCAAACAAGAAAGAAAAAAATTCACCTTTGGCGATAGGGTTCCTCTGATACTAATGACAACCTTTTTTTTCCCATGATCCACTGCCACAAAAAACGGTGTCTCGTAAACCTGTACAGAAGATGCAAAGCGGACAGTAAACGGTGGTGAGTAAGTGAGGGAAACAAGAGACAGGCAGAGTGAGTAGGAGGAGACAAATACTTGTTAGTTTCAACTTCTCTCCAAGCAAATGGAGCACAAGTCTTTGTCCACTTGGCAACACATTCAGTCATAAAAGTTACTCAATGAGGAAAATTTATAGATGGAAACTCCGCGCTAACCTTACCAAGAAGTGCTCTGCTTTAGAAATCATCACCATGTGACTTAAGTATGAATATGAATGCTGTGGAAATTCCATGTAAAAATCAAATCCATTTATTAAATATCTCATGAAGAAACTATTTTAACATTTTTTTATATTTATTTCATTGGGAATATGATTGCACATTTGGATGGGAAAGTAATAGGAGTTTTGACTGACTGTAGTGGAATTATATTGACTTTTTTTTAAGTGTGTTCTTGTAACTTTGAAAAGTAATTTTCTGTTTGTGTTAACTTTGACCACAATATTTTTTTTTTTATACTTTATCATTATTTGACAACCTAGGACTTGTGTGAACATGCGGCCAATCAGTTTGAACAGCCATTTTTACTCAACAACTTATTTTCTTAACACAGCAATGCATGCTAATAATTTGTTTTATTGTCACAACAGTACAGAGGAACATCAAAATATATTAAAGTTCCGATGAATAAAATGTTTAAAAATACAAACTTAAGATATGAAACTTAAAGTCCTTTGAAAAAAAACACATTAACCCAAAAAAATAAAATCTGTGATGCCAGCAGAGCAGTTGTTGAGTGCCCTCTCGTGGACAAACTATGCAACACCAACGCTCATAACATGGTTGACAGTCCGTTTTAATTTTAATTTTTCATTTATATTCATTTATCAGAATGATTTATTTGTGCTTATAAATGAAAATGATTCTGATGAATGAATATATATATATATATATATATATATATATATATATATATATATATATATATTTAAAATATATATATATATATTTTTTTTATTGGCCATTATAAATGCAGATCGGGAAATGCCTAATATCGGCCGATAATACTGGCCCGTCGATACATCGGTTGGGCTCTAAAGTGAACTTTAAATTACTCAGTACATCAAGAACATGACAATTTACCAAAAGCCAGCAAGAGTGCATCATATGTTGAGAACAGAAATGCAACTCTGAGGCCACCAAAGTGGACACTCTTTGAATGCACCTTAAGAGTTTGTCCATGATGATCACAAACAGCCTTGGCGGAGTCCAACACCTACTCAGAACCCACTTGACCTACTGCCAAAGATGATGACACAGCAACTCTGCTCCCCAATTCTCAGCAACTAAACTGATCAGTAAAGTGTTTGCAAATGATGGCTGAAACTACAAAATAAAGCCACTAAATAGTCAGACTGGCTCCTAGTTTTTGGATGTTCAGCACTGCACAGCGGCCCTTTGTTAAGTGATGTTTTTTTGAAAAGAATACTTTCTGGTTTGCAAGCATAAATTGTATGCAGGGCTCTGGGGCTCCTGGCACTTTTCCTCAGACTTCTCCACACAACCAATCCTTTGTCTATTTAAGGATGTAAGGCCCAAAAACCTCTGACTGCTCGTTAAGACAGTTGCCACTTTACTCACAGCATCGTGGCAGGAAGTGTAGACAATCTGAACTTGCTTGAGGTCCCTGTCCAGGAAGTGTCTCCGTATGGCCAAAACATTACAGCCGCAACAATTGTCCTCCTCCACCGTCACAGACTGAGACAACCGAGAGCCAGACACTGAGGTACAGCTGGGAGAGTCAAAGATAAGAAGAAAACAGATGAAGATGCAAATACAAAACCCAGATAAATGGCTGTTTTGTCTAACAGTATGTTGGACAAAAACAAGAGAAAAGAGAAAACATGAGGTTGCAGAGATATAATCTAGTATCCCAGTGCAGGCAATGTGGTAAGAGAACATTAATTCGACATTGCTTGTGTCCGTGATTGAGTTTTACCAGAGTGGTATAGCCTCAGTGGTTTACCACTTTGCAAGTGTTGACGCATGTGAAACTTGCATTGGAGAGGCTCGAGAGATACAGAAGCCAAATAGATAAAAACTGTGCGGGTGTATATGTTTAAGTCCTTACGGGCAGGAGCTGGCGAGGCGGCACAGCCCACAGGCAGGCTTCCTCATTAGGTACATGGGCCAACCATATGCAGCCAGGGCAAAGAGCATGTAATAACAAACATCCTTGTACATGTTCATCTCAGCCTGGGAGAAGGAGAGGCAGACAGAAGGACACACAAGTCAGAACAGGTGAGGAATAAGAGCCCTATATTTTTTAGTCTTATTTGATTAATACATGAACACACACACACACACACACACACACACACACACACACACACACACACACACACACACACACACACACACACACACACACACACACACACACACACACACACACACACACACACACACACACACACACACACACACCTCTTTCTGTCTCATTTTATATTTGTATCTACGTTTTTCTAAATACTTTTAATGATGTCCTTTTCAAATTTCAGCTACAAAGGACCCCTATCTTTGTGTTTTTCCATTACTTTAAGCAAATACAATCCATTCAATAAGGTAAATGAGGTACATAACGGTCTTTAAGAAGGAGTTAAAAAGATTGTTGTATTTTTATGATCCAGTATTTTATTGTTTACATGATTTCCTAATGTTTTAACTTTCACAAGAGTCCACTGTTTATATGTTGTGTCATAAGCACAAACTTCACTTTTTTAATTTATCACAGACATAGAAACTCACCGAGTTCTTAAGGTCCAGGTATCTAGTATTACGAGTGACAGGCATTCCAGATAAGAAGGCTAAAATGTCATTGTTGGCCTTAGGAAGAGAAAACAAAATAGAAACGCTATTTTTATTACAGCACATGCCTACGCAATCACAAAACTACAGACATTAATATCATTTTATAGACAGGGATACCTGGTCCAAGATAGCAGATCTCTTAGACCTCTGTCTCTGGCGGAGAAGTACTAGGCCAGCAATAATATCACTAGGCACAATGTCCAGGTCTCTGAAGAACTCTGCAAAAAGGCTGGCCACTTCTGAATACGCATCCTGGACAAAAGAGCAGCAGATATTAGGACACGTTGGTAAAGCACAGAAACTTAAACAAGATTGAACTACAGGAGGTTTAATTTCATCATGAACCTTTAAACTCTCTGACCCTCTGCTTGTTGTGCTCTGTTTCAGTCAATGATAATTCATGTCATTATTCTTTGTTGATTATTGTAATTCACACTTGGAAGTAACAAAGTTTGTATTCATGTACGTCATTGTTGGCAGATATGGTATAACTATATTTAACAATATTTTGAACGCTTCAAAGGACACTAAGCTGAGGTTTTGTCATGTCCAGTGGATTTGGACAAAAATTTGTTAATTACTGAGGACAGTATGTCTTAGTATTTCTCAAGTACTAGTATTCATTTAGTCAGTGGAAAAATGACACTGGACTGTTGCCATTGTCCCGCCCAATGCCTTTTACTGTTACTACTAGTATTTCAAGTCACAGTTCTATTATGTTTATTGTTTTAATTGCCACTGCTCATCCAACCAACTGATATAATTATGATGAATCACATTTCTCTATATCTGTATATCTGTATCAGTGTTACTGCGTACCAGCCTGCAACGGCAGATAGTCGTGCGGCAAGAATCAAGGTCTGTCTGAGGTTTTTGCCTGTAAAATGTAAGTTTTTCTTTGCCACTGTTGTACCAAATACTTGTTCGTGGGGGGGATTGTGGTGTCTCTTTAAATCCTTGAATGGTCTAGACCTATTCTATCTGAAAAGTGTCCTGAGATAACTCCTACTACTATAAATAAAATCGAATTGAATTAAAGGCTGATGGCAATCTTTCAGTGATTCAGTTCTGCATTGCAGTCTAGTATATGGCAGTTACTAGAGGTAATGCGACTGCAGTTATGCACACTGACTTTTTAGCGGACAGCTTGTTAATTGATTTAGCCTTAAATGAAATCATTTTATATTCATATTTTTTTTGAAATTCTTAATGTTGCTGGTGAACAGATGAGCAGTGAGTTTTTTGTGTCACAGACTTGACTTATCCTGTCAGGACTTATTTTATTGACTGGACATTATGCCTGAAACATTTCTGTTTTCATTCCTACCACACATAATAAAAATGGTCAATGTGTGTTGTGACTCACTGATTGGGTATCCTGGGCTCTTGTGCAGCACATGAAGAACTTAAGTCTCCTGCTCCAGCTGCTGGCTTGGCCTTCCTCTAGCCGGTGTCTTATAGAGAGAAAAAGGAAACGAGTACTCTAAGACTGAATTTGTGTTTTAAAACACCAAAAAAAAACAAAAAAACTGTAAAATGTGTTCGACTGGATGCTGTGCTTTGGTTGAGTTTGGTGTCAAATGAGAGATAAAGAGAGAAATAGAGAGGCTAAGTGCCTGTTAGTACCTGAGAGTGTACGTAGTGAGGTTGCGCTGACGACGACGGGTGGCTTTCAATTTGACAAAAGTCCGACCCGTAGGATCAAAGGTGCACATGAGGGTAATGCAAACGCTGAATATCACTAGCCAGTTGCACGCAACGATTCCTGCAGAGAATATAAAAATATCTTTCATATTCAAGCATAACAAACCCCTTTTAACTTCCTTTATATCCTTATTTGCTCACCCAAAGCCAGGTTTTTGGCAGTGACATCAGAGCATGGCTGGTAATACTGGAGAAGCCACGCAATTCCCACCACAGCATATACTAGCTCGACCAGCAGAATAGCTGGAAAGAGAGAGAGAGAGAGAGAGAGAGAGAGAGAGAGAGAGAGAGAGAGAGAGAGAGAGAGAGAGAGAGAGAGATGAGAATAATGATCAATATCTGCCAAATCCAAACTTGGAATCACAAGTAATCCTCTCAACCACCTCTCCATAAGCATCAAAAGGTTATTCTTTAAAAAAAAAAAAAAAAAAACAGCATGTCTTACCGAGCCGTATGTAGATGACATACTGCACAGCTTCCCTGGGCTGTGTGTACAGAATGCTGCCTCTCATGCTCAACCACATGATGGCGCTCTCACAGATAAGGCAGCTGACCAGGATGCCCAGGTACCCTCGGCCATGGTCCACCAGCGTTACAGAACAGGACTGTTCTGAGCCATAGGGGAGCCCGAACAGAACCACGGATAGAACCACCAACCTGAGAATGAAAGCAAAGGGTAAGAAATATTTACATTTTCTTGCAGAGATACGCTGATATATTAATAATAGAATATACAGTATTTTCAGAGAAATCAATACAGTGACTCACCAGATGCAGTGCAATAGAAAGAGGAAGAGGGCGGGCAACACCAGGTCATCACTGCCAACTGACCAGCGCCGCCGAAACATCACCATGCCAGGCATCACTGCCCTGTGGGAAGACCAAGGGGAGAGATGCAACTTCTGGGACAATGGACATCATTTGCAACATTTCTTTTTTTGTCTAAAAAGCCATTATGCCTCAATTATCTCTTCTCAATTCTCAAAAGGTAGTTTATAAAAAGGTTTAACCAAATGTCCCACATACTGTACATCATAATCTTACATGATGAGCTTCAACCAACAACAAAAAGGATGAACAAACAGAGGACATTTATACTGGCATGGATCTCACATCAGGTCTTGCTCAAAGCTAATTCTTTCTGTTCCTTAAACCCTCTATACTTAACCTGAGAGGGGGCTGCAGAGATTATAACCAAAATAGACTTGCACAGAGGAGAAAGTGAAAGATAATGGGATATGGACAAGATGAGACATAGTGTGTGAATGGGATGCAGAGAAAATGCACCACTTAATGAAAAAGAAGGTTAACAAGCTTTGATATGTGATGGTACCACACTGGTTTTGGCCACATGAAAAAGCTTCTTTTATGTCACTCTTTCCATTCTCAGAAAAGCATTGTGAGTTTAGTCAAGTTGCCTCTGGGTTAAATTGAAACGAACTTTAAAAGGAATGGTAGGGAGGAAATAGTTGGGAGAGAAGGAGCCACTGGGAGGCTGATGCAGGCCTTATGGTGCCAATACAGGCTGATACAGCCGTTATTGTGCGCTGCTCCTGCATATTTGCTGAAAGCTAAAGGACAGCTTTTTCAATTAAGTCAAAACAAAAGTACGCCATCCATCATGCCAAAAAACTGTTGACTATAAAAGATAAAGCAACCCAACTCAAGATTTCTTGCTGGTTACTATCCAGCACTCCTCTGCTTTCTCATATTGTTCCAGAATTTTTTTTCACATTCTTTAGTTATTGAGAAACTAGCAGCCCTCCTCCTTGTTATCCCCTTAAATACCACAGTCATCACAGTTGTTAAAGTCCCACTTCTCACATTGTGCCTGCATGAAATGGTACACAAGGTAGGGAAACTTACATCATTCCCATCAAAAGGTAAATGTAGGATTGTACAAGACCTTCCTTTTAAACTGCTGCAAAAGGTGCAGTGAATTGCATTTCCACAAGGTAATGTGTAAATTGTAATGTAAACTGTAGACTGAGGCAATTTGATAGGATCATAAAATGAGGTAAAAGCAGGAGTTGCAAGATCTGGGTTGTTTTTTCAAATAGGTCAAAAAGAGAACGTGATGTGCAACTGACATTTATTGAATTCCAATTGGACCAACATAGCTACTGGCTAGCACTCGCACAACAACTTCATGTGGAAACACTTTTGTTTCTTGACATTATGTGTCTTGTTCCTTTTGCAAGTTTTTCACCGGTCTATTGAAATTAGACTGGAATGTAAAGTAATGTTTTTTTTATTCATTGTGGATGTCAGGCAGTGTCAATATGTGCATGCTTGTCATTTAATTCCTAGACTAAAGTGACATGCTATTTTAAAACGGTGACAGTTCGAGCTGCCGAAAAGCTGTAAAAATCCAGCTTAGTAACTGTAGAAGAAAAAGCTGTCTGTCTGCTGAACAATAACTTGGTTATAACAACAGACCAAGAAATGCATTTCATGGAGTAGGCACATATTTTGCAGGGAAAAACTCCTTCAATGTTATAGTGACACAAAAATTGTTTCCACAGCAAGTTAGGCCGAGCTGTGTTGGCAGGTGATTGCAACTGGCTAACTGCAGAAAGGGCACAGGGGTCAATCCAAGAGCAGTGAGGTGACAGTACGAAGAATTTTCTTCCAATCACAGCACTCCAGCAGGTTCTTTTACTGATTAGCAGACCTTTAACCAGAGGATAGACGACACAGTGACATCAACTGGAAGAAAAACCTGTTCACAAGGAAAATAGCAGCAAATTATTGGATACTGTAATATAAACCTTGGGTACCTGCTGTGATTATTCCTAAAAAGCCAACGCATCAGAGGAGACTTTACATTAGGCTTGATTCAACTGTTTGCAGATTCCAGTTCTTAATTTTAGCCTACTTGGCGCTTCAGCTTTGAGGTAATGCAAGAGAGTGAAAAAAAACAAGTGCATGTGAATGGGTTCATGTGACTGAAGTCACCTTACAGCTACTTGTAAAACTCTATCTGGGTTGGAGTAACATTAAAGAGGACAGTGGAAAGAAGGAGGGAAGGAAGAAAGAGGGGAAAAGATACAAGGGAGCATCTGAACTCTCCCAAAAACTAATTTAGGCCAAAACCATCAGGCCGGGGAAATCAAGCAGATCTCTTAAATGCAAAAGGCGCACTCTAGATCTCCAGGGATACTGTTATCAGCACTCTCCTCCAGGCTTGTGGTTAAGATATGGCTTAAATTCCCAGCAGAGACCTCAACATTGGAAAAACATTATGACATAATTATAACTTAAATTGAATTAGAGAGTAACATAGTGACCTTAAACTGTAAAGTGTCAGCCAAGTTATTATAAGTGGATCCAGTTTATTCCATCTGCCCATGCACCCATCCGTTATCTTAATTATTATATTACAATAAAACTACTATGAGTTTTGGCTGAGTTGGTTGAAGTCATATTTATCTGATCAATCTCAATTTGTTAATGTAAATGTAAATCCTTCAAGTACGCTAAAGTAAGCCATGGCGTTCCACAAGGCTCACTGCTTTGACCAATTCTTTTCTCCTTATAGATGCTTGCTCTATGCAATATTATTAGGAAACACTCAATTAACTTTCACTGTTATGCGGATGACATCCAATTATATATATATATATAAAATTATATCTATCAATAAAGCCAGACAAAATCAGTCAGTTAGCTAAACTTCAAGCATGCATAAATTATATAAAATCATGGATAACCTACAATTTTCTGATGTTAAACTCAGACAAAATGGAAAATATGTGCTTGGCCCTAAACACCTCCAAACTTTATTATCTAGGGATAAAGCTACTCTGGATGGCATTGCCCTGGCCTCTAGCACTACTGTCAGAAATCTAGGAGTTATTTTTGATCAGGATATATCCTTTAACGCCCATCTAAAACAAACCTTAAGAACAGCCTTTTTTCATCTTTGTAACATTGCCAAAATTAGGAACATTCGGTCAAAACGATGCTGAAAAACTAGTCCATGCATTTGTTACTTTCAGGCTGGACTACTGTAATTCTTTATTATCAGGATGCTCAAATAAGTCCCTTAAGACTCTCCAGCTGATCCAGAATGCTGCAGCGCATGTTCTGACAAGAAGTAAGAAAAGAGATCATATTTCTCCTGTAATAGCTTGTCTTCATTGACTTCCTATAAAATCCAGGATTGAATTTAAAATCCTTCTCCTGGAGGAGGGTGTATAGCTACAGACACAGCACCCCTTCTCTTCTCTGTTTCACTTCATAGTCGTCAGATTAATTTACCATATAATCAATAATATCATAAAACTAGAGGGAGGCAGGGCAGAACAGCCCGACCAGGCTGTACTGCAATGGTGTTCATGGGCCGTTTTACAAAAACTATTGGCTAATTGCAAATTTGGTGCAACTGTGTTGAAGTTTAGAAGCTCCACAGTCTGATGTGACAGCCGGCCGGTGTCTGCTGGGGTCCCTGGCTTGCCGCCCGGCCTGTCCACCTTCAGAGACCACGCTGTGAGCTGGACCTCTATCAGGAGACTCAAGGACAAGCGTTTAGTTCCCCGATCGTTTGTTTAAATAACTCAACACACATATCTGTGATTTTTCAAGGTTATAAAGCTCCACAAGAGATTGTGGGCACAAGCTAGCTGACCGGGCTGTCACTCACACACACATGGCCACAAAAGCAGGCAGAGGAGAGGGTGGGCAGCGTCTGACAGAGCAGAAAGATACCTGTCTGCCTTTAAAAGTCTTGTAAATAAATTTGAATATGTATATTAAATCTGTCAGTCCTTCTCTATCATAGGCGCCAATATATGTTTTCCTCCGTGGGCCCAGGCCCTTTAAAAATAAAAGTGTAGGCTAGTCAAAAAATGTTTGCATTTCTGAACCTTGAACACACGCTAACGAACACACACGCCTATTAACTTGATAGTAAAGCCGTAAAGTAGGCTAACTTTCAACTCAGAACACCGCCACTTCTCACAAATACAGATGAGAAGTTTAACTGATCAGCGCTCACACGCTCCATTTTGAAATTTTACTGTTCATGAATACAAAAATTGGGAGACCCTCCCCCCCAGACTAAAAAACGTCAGGTGACCCTCCCCTCAACAAAGGATAAAAATACATGACCCTCCCCAATTTTCCTCCAGCGGTCCATTCCATAAATATCATCTTGTTTGGTAATGTTTCACAAATAATTTTCCACACCACAAGCAGGGCGGACTATGTTCCATTTATTCAATCTGTATCCAGGATATATTTCCTCTTTTCAGGCCATTGTGAGGCAGCCAGCAATTGCAACCACAGATTCTGACATCGGTCAATATATTGACTGATCACTCCCAAGGTTCTGAGGAGATCAAACGGCTAAGAATAACTCAGAAAAATCTCCCGTTAACGATCAGTATATCCATGTCCAGCTGCAAATGAGGCTGTGATGGCACAGTGGATATGACACAAGCCTTAAGTATGGGTGCTGGGTTTGATTCCCACTGCGATAAATTAATCAGTATGTCAATGAGCAAGACACTTAACCCCTAGTTGCTCCAGAGGCGTGCAACCTCTGGTATATAGCAACAGTAAGTCGCTTTGGATAAAAGCTCCAGCTAGATGACATGCAAGTCGGCTACCTGCCGCAGGCAGAAGAAATGTTTTGTTTCAAAAGAAACTGAAGGAAGCAACAAAAATCACCGCTAAAAAAAACAGGAGTTTGGGAATTCTGACGGAGTTCAGACGTCGACATGACGGTTGTTCGCCGACACAAAAGGGTA
>NC_048407.1:17443277-17526013 GCF_013103735.1 Etheostoma cragini | reverse complement strand
TTCGTAATGGAAAACCAAAAAAAGCGAGTAGAGCCGAGGCGAGTCGAGTAGATACCACGCAGTGGAAAACCGCCATAGGTAATCTATCAAGCTGCACAGTGACATACACAAATTCCAGTCTATTACTCTTGTAATCAGTTTCTGCATACAATTAATCAGCACTGACTTCTGGCGAGATCTGCTCTGCTAGTGTCATTTCGTGGAGGACGACTCTGGCCATCAGTAGATGTCTCAACCCCTACATCCTCACCATTTGTCTCCTTCAGGGCTCTCCCATCCTTCACCCAGGGGATATCAGCCCATTAGTGGTGCTGGTAAGCCTCCACTGTACACATTAGCAGATGCACTTGGACTGTTTTCACCAAAGGGAAATGCTAACAGATCATTAGACTTTACATTCAACTTTAGTCCCTTTACAGGGAGTTTAAACTATGGTGCACTGACAGCGTTGCATGTTTACGTGTGCTTTTATAGTGAACGTTACTTCCTTAACCAATTAATAATTTGCGAGTAAACCAGAAAGGTTTGACAATGATGACCAATAAACTAGACCAATACACATAAATGCCTGCCAATTAAATTCCCCAAAAAAGGATTACAGCATAATTTATTATTTGCAATAATTAATTAACTTTCAAATCAACAAAAATGTTATGATGTTAAGGCCGCCTCACTGGACACACTGACTGTTGTACAACATACTGATTATTTAAAAACGTGCACACAGCAAGAAGACACTTTTTGACAGACATAGCTGACCTATTTTACTTTCACAGCGTCCAATTCACTCAAAAAGACCTAATTATCAATAGCTCAAGCCACCAATCAACATTTAATTTTATTGTGATAATACCCTTGCAATTCCAAACAGCGTGGCTACCAAGCAAAAGAGAAGAAAAAGATCTGACACTATCAGAACTCGTCAACAATTGGGATCCTATCCCGCACATTCAAGCATACAGCAAAGTTGAAATATAGACTACTGGGTGTCATATTTTCAGGCCTAGTCTACATTGAGTACGTACCATGCTGTGGATTCATAGATGTTTAAATGAGCAAAACATGGCTCCTCTCCCTTTGTTTCATGCAACCCTTTACTGTCCTACATATAAATACTTAGCCTAACAATTAAACTCTGACATCATTTGGATTTATTTTATTATTTTCCCACTTAATGGACATGTGGACTCACTAGTCAAAATCAATCATTTTTAGCAGTTGTGAGTGCCAATTTTTTAGATTTTGAAAGCATATTGATGTACTCAGCTAAGCAGGTCTTCACTACCTTCATGTAGATTTATTTTAATTAAAGATATGACCACAGATTAGTTATTTCGCTATTTAATAAACCAACACCCCAATTTCTATAGTACTGTGGATATTGATTCAACAAATATGCTTTGCTGATAAAATATAAATGATATCCTTAATGATTTACTACGAGATGATGCGGGCAGAATAAAATCAATGACAGAGCCAACCCCTTATTAATGTTGAGGGAATAGTAAAGAAACGTTGTTCCTGAGGTTGACATTTTCAACAAGTTACTTTTTTAAACCTCCTAACGCAATATTTGCATTCAGTTACAGTCCCCTGAAGCTGGCACCCACACCCACTTCTGCTTTTTTTTTTTTTTAAACCTGAGATCAAAAGAGCATCTAAAATGTCTAAAATAAACTTGACATTTAGGACAACTCTACTACACAGACAACTCCAGGCTGAACTGCAGTCCCTGACTCTGCATGACTCATGGTGAAAGCACTATCATAGCAAACTCTTGACTCTCATCCTGAGCTAGTGTCTCCGTCTCAAACCAAATGACATGTGTTTTGTGAAAAGAATGACATATTCCTGCATGTGAGCATTGCCTTTGTGCTCCACACAGCGTGCTACTGTGTGCCAGGCCCAGGCCCGTAACCACGTGATTCAACAACAATGATGTAACAACAATGACAGGGCTCCCCGTCAGTCATTATGGCTTTGTCTGTGACATGGACATGAAACAAACGGGGCACAGGCATGCAGCACAGCATTAGTAATGTTTTACTGAGAAAGTTTCACTGAGAAATTTGTCTGATGCATCTCCTATGCATGATACAACCTAGTAATAGCCACAATAATCTTATTTTTACTTATACAAGGCACTTACCAGTAAATTAGGGCTATGTCAATATTGATTAATATTGATCTTGATCAATATTGAGATCATGATTAATTATCAAGATTATTTGTTGTTTAACCAAAACAATCTTTATTGTCCCAGAGGCTATTTATAACTGCTTTCACATCCATATTGTGCTACATTCCAGCCCGCCGGCTGATACATCCATACTGTGCTACATTCCTCTTATGTTGAAGTTGTATGCCCGTTATCTATCGGACAAAATATCAACGCAGATTTCTGTACCCCATTACTGTGCTACTTAAATGTCTGCGTTGCTCTCTGATGCTTCAAAACAGACGTTAGAGGCAACAGTAACATTGCTGCATGTCACGCTAGTAAACACTAACACGCTACACAGCAGGTAACGTTACCCTTAGCTATACTAGTAACTGGATTAACAAGGCAAAAATGCTTTAAAAAAACAAAACAAAAAAAACGCTACTGTATTTCACTGTAGAGGATTCCAACAGTGGGACGTACAACAGTATGCCACTAAAGCTACGAGCCAGGGTTCCACACTAACTTTTGCCATGGTTGCACAGGTGTGCCTTACTTTTATCTAGGTGCACCAGCACAAAATTTAGGTGCAGCCAAATTTTTCCTCACGTCGCCGTTACCACCACAATTTCAAGCTCAAAGTTTTATAGTTGTCCCCCCTCTTGCTGTGGCATGCCCCTCACATGAAGAATACCTGTAATTTGGCCTTCTTCCTTTGGCCTTGGCTAAACCAGCTTGCCACTCTCCCTAGCATCAAATCCTCCAAACTGCCCCAAAGGACGATGCGAGGACATTAGGTGCACTGGTGCAACCTAGTAAAAACGTTAGTCGCACCCTTACACAATTTGGTCGCACTCTAGACCCTTGTGAGCTAACAGACACAAACTAGCACTGGTCACTGCAGTTGTCTGAAAAACAACATAGACGGGACAAAATGCTGCGTTTACTGGTAAACTGGTGACCAACGTATGACCGATTGCTATCTGTTGTGGAATTTTCCTGGAGGAAACAACTCTGAATGGCACATTATCATTGACTCTACGGTTCTACAAACGGAATGACGCATTTAAAATATTGCTCAATCACCTAAATTTGATCGTGGGAAGCCAAAATCATGATTGTGATTAAAATTTGATTACTTTTGCAGCCCTACAGTACATGTTATTATAATCTAGCTATTCTGGTATGTTTTCATTCGGTCTATACACACGTATTCATCTTTACTAATAAGGAGGTAAAAACTCCTAGTCTCACAGGATTACACAGAATACAATCAATATATCAGTAAATCATTCCCGGGGTAGATACTGATGCTCGACCTGAATCTAAAATCTGCACAAACCACAAACTCGACCCCCATCTGAATTTAACATTCGATTTATATTCCTTGTTTTAAAGACAGCAGGCTGATCGAGTATTACTAGCAGCAGGTGTTTCCTACTCTTCCATCTCAGTCACGTCTGCTGCAGCAGCAGCAACAGCAGCATCATCATCATCAAGCCAAGCTGTGGCACACAGCTTGTTCCTTGCACTCTTTATCGCATTCTCCCTGAGAAACCTTTACATTTATGACCACTTCCTTAGCCAAGCACAAGAGGAACATTTAGTTTGGCGCATGCACGCACACACGCACGCACACACACGAGACCAGATCTTAGACTTATATTTCTTATAGTTTGAAAACAAACAGGCGAGACACTTTATTCCATTATCATGACAGAGAAACACAAATCCCAAGTGTTACAGGTGTTTAATAGGTTACTGCAATGTCATTGTTCAAACCTAAACCTTATCACGAGGTACCTTTCAAAGTAATACAACCATCATGTACAGTATATGTTAGAGTGTCAAATAAACATCCTCTGCTGGCTTAAGAGGTCATAGTACAAGGTTTGTTGTTTCTTCATCCTCAACTTGACTTCTGTTTTGGGTAGAGCATCACTTGCAGCAGCTTTGGGTTTATTTAGAACACGTGATTTTTCACGGACATGCACATTTTGTTTGACGCTAAAAAACCTGCCTGGTTGAAATAGGGAAGCTGCAACAGTGTAGCAGTGCCTTGTGTATTCTGCATCACTTGATTATACAAACGTTGTTCCCATTTTGTGTTAGGGTTGGTACTACTGGATACCATTCTTAAACTGTTTTTGTGAATGTCCATCCAAAGTTAGAATGCTCTAATACTATTTCTTGTGAATTTCCTATGGTGTGCTTCAATAGACAGTAAATACTGTACATCCTACACAAATTGTATCCATCTTGAGCCAACGTGTATGCACATGCTTCAATAGTAGTGTGATTATTTACTTCTTCCTGGTGATACATCCGCCACTCTTCACACACACTGTAACTCTAAATGTCAGCATACTCACATACTGGGAGAGAATCTATGTAAACTAAGGTGTGTCCAACAAGACACAGGTAAACAGACTCCAGCACCTGAATACAGTATGTATTAGATATCCTGGGCTGATCTATTGGATGGGAATACTAATGCGGCACTTTTATTTGGTGAATGTAAAATAGATGGGAGAATGTAAGTTTTACATTCATGCTGTCTGTACACATGAATTGTAAGGATGTGGCTTTGGTGACAAGGTTGACAGAACATATGCACACGTGGGAGTCTTGTGTGTTTTCAAACAGAATTATCAGTATCATGTGATATGCCTGGGGTACACATTCAGGCATGCAGTGACTACCCTGTCCTACAGGTAGCTTGTTACGGTGTCAGAATCAATAGAAATCAACAAGAAAGGAACGATATTTGCTCAGGGGGACAGGGAAGGCAGATTGAAGACGAGTGGGCCACAATCCTGGACAGACAGGATACTGACAACATCTACAGAAAATTCTGTGGTTATGCCCAGTTGACATGACTGCAACACAGTACCAAATATCTCCCGTCTCCTCTGCTCTCCATCATACATCCATCTGCTCCAGTCTCTCTCTTTTTCTGCCTGGGTCAGTGTGTTACACTCTGCTCAGATCAAGATTCTCTCCAGCATTTGTCACATCCCTGGCTGTGCTCCTGCTGTCTCTAATGATCCTGTCTCTTCCTTTTCTGTTACACAACAACAGCATTCTGTCCATCCTAAAGAATCTCACCCATCTCCTATCTTCATCTCACCCTCTCGTCTTCCCATTCTCATGCTCTTTCCTTCTTCTCCTTCTACCCACACACTCATTCAGTATTCATATTTTGGAGGACATTTATGAGCATGAAACCGAGCATGTGCATCTGCACCATTTTCGGTGCAGAGGAAACCTACATTTTCTTCTCGAGCCTTCCCCTGTTCCCCTCCTCTTCCTTATCTAACTAATCCAGATTCTGGTTTTGGTTTCGTGATGCTCATCTTTTTTTAGACTAAAAGCCATGTGCCACTCACTCCTACTCTCCCTCTGCCTCTTTCTCCATCTTTTTCTCCCACTGCCACCCACTCAATCCCTTTCACCTCTTCCCACTCCATTTACTCTTCTTTCAGTTGATGTGATAGTATGTGCACTGCGGATACATGTGTGTTTGCGTATACGTAAATGTTTTTTGTGTTAGGGTGGTAACATATGTGCATGGTTTGTGGCATGCTGCCACAAACCATGTACCGATCTGTTTATCATTATATCGGATTCTATATATAATGTATTGATACTTAAAATAACAGAAGCAGTTTGGTTCATGTAATACACTCTTACAGCCATAGGTTTTCAGCAGTGTGCTGAATGTACTGTGGTACTATTTATATTTAACGTATAACACCTTTTAATTTTTCACACAGTTGTCTATTAATGGATTTGCTGATTTTGATTTCAGTTCTGCAACTTATAGATTTTGCAATATATCTATGAGGGGACACACACACAAACACACATCTGGTGGGCAAAAGCACCTGCCAGATAATCAAAACTGCCTCCCAGGTTATCACAGAGTGATGCCCTTTTACATATATATAGTGCGGTTCATGAGTATAGGAACCCCTGTTTAAGTTGACAAAAAAGAGGAATAAATACATTTAAAAACAACCATCATTTGGAAAATGGTTAATTAATTAATTGAAAAATTAGGAAACATCCACCCTTTAAGGACACCAATTTTTTTTGAGAATGAATAATGTATCGTAAATAAATATTCTTCCTTAAAATACATGGGGTGTAAGTGTACACACCTCCAAGTTAAATTCCCTTAGAGGCAGGCAGATTTTTATGTTTAAAGGCCAGTTATTTCATGGATTCAGGACAACATGCATCCTGATAAAGTTCCTTTTGCATTTGGAATCAAAACAACCCCACATCTTCACATACCCTTCACCATACTTCGATACTGTCGTGGAATACTTTACATAACATCGTCTCCCAATGCAAATCAAACCAGCTATTAAGCTAACTGGAAAAAAAAGTATGTTGATCTTTATGTCTGGTGAAGGGTACTATATGTGATGATATGGGGTTATTTTAATTCCAAATGCCAAAGGGAACTTTATCAGGATGCATAGTATCCTAGATCTATGAAATAACTGGCCATTAATAATACAAATCTGCCTGCTTCTATGAGAATTTAACATAGGGGTGTATATACTCCCGCCCCCCTGTATTTTAAGGAAGAATATTTATTTATTTACAATACATTCTTCATTCACAAAGAAAATTGGTGTCCTTAAAAGGTTGGATTTTCCCTAATCTTTTTCCATTAAGGCATTAAGATTAATTTCCAAAAACGTATTTGTTTTTCCTCTTTTTAGGCAACTTAAGCAGAGGTTCTTATACTCATGAACAGCACTGTATACATTATATGGATCACATGCCCCATGATGCACTGGTAAAAAGTCTACAATTAAGGGGCATGCTATGATATCTACATCTCCACAAGACATAAAGAAGACCTGACCGAAGTGACAGAAGTTTATTAACAACTGCAAAGTTGCCGTTAATTCCCTCGTTATCTCTCATGAATTTACATTTCAAGCGTCATGTCTGACAATTGAATACACCGAGGTTACTGGAACCCAGATTTTTAGAACAGCCCATTATAAATAAATAATTTGTAATTAAATTACTGTTCTAATTAACATGTTTTACAAAATGTGGTATAACAGACAAAAAGTTTAAAAACAATACTTCCATAAAAATACAAAAAATGAAAATGTGCCCTGTGTGCCGACATGTATTCCACACACAGACAACACAATTAACTTTGATTTCATGGGCCCATGGCATTATACATTTAATACAAGATTATCTAATTTTGTCTGGGTTCATTTTGTCAGACAAGGATTTAAATGATCTGAATATTTGCAATTTACCTAGAAGAGTCACATTTTCGCTCAAATAAATCCTCAGTTACATATCCACAGCCGATATGTGTAATACTAGTATAGTATAAATGATATAAATGCAAGGGAGTTTCCTTTGGTCTGACACCATAGAGAGAAGTCTCTAGTGTGGCTGCTCTATGGGCCACACAGTACAGAAACAGAGCCGATTATCCCAATAATTTTAGGCTTGGCAGAAGAAGAAAAAACAACCTTAGAAATGTTTCTTTTTGATTGTTATTGTAAAGCTTGTGTCACCCGAACACCAGCATTAAGCCCTGCTCAGTCAAATAAATCATAGAAAAAGAGTTAATATTAGAGAAAAGGAGCAGGTTTTTTAGCAGAAAATGTCACACATTGTGTGTGTGCGCTTTGGAAAAACAAAGAGACAACATACTGTATCTGCAAGGACTCCCAGGAGGCAAAGGTTTCCACTAGGGTAATAGCCCAAAGGGATGCCAGTAGACCAGGTGCAAACACCGGTGTTGTTGATTACTTGGATGGTCTTTGGGTAATTTTTAGTTTAAATCTGATTAAATGTTTATTGTTAAAGCTCCTCTATACTGAATAGGCTTAAGGTAGAAGGCAGGGCACAGTGCAGGAATCTTTACATAAAACAGAAGACTACAACAGACTACAGTATGTGGCGCTTTGTGTCACATTTCCCCCTTTTTCCTCATTCTTCCTCACAGAGCTTATCTCTTGTTTAGCTCAGAAATTGCAGACTACATCTCTCCAATACTTGATTTCCATATTTTTCTTTTCAAAGCCCTTGGGAGGTGTTCCTTATCCTGGCTGTTTGACACTCCCTAACAGACACCTCTGGTCAGTTGCTGAAATATTGCTTAATGGCTGTATTTTTGCACTGTGAGTGGAATGAACAAAACAACATCCCCTACTGGAATTCGTGAGAAAAGGGAGGCTGTGAATTATCTGTGAAATATTCTCAATGTGAGTGATAAACAGGTGTGACATTCCTCTTACTGACGCTGTGCTATGTCCTTTTCTTAAAAGGGAAACATGTCACCTACTGCCCAAACAAAAGCAGATATAGTCTGGATATATTACGCTTTAGGTGTGCATAGTCAATTCTCTTAATGAAAAGACAAGTGGAGTGATCATATAGCCCTCTAAATAAAGAATAAGGAAATAATGTAACACATGCGGTTAACACTGATGTTGGTAATGGGGTATGTCATTTAACTTAAAGGCTACTTCAACTGAATACTTTGCAGTACTGGCATTTTACACCAACTGGGCTAAGACACTCACATCAAGCTGAGCTGTTGTACTTGTGATGGCACTACAGTTAGCTGTAGCAGACCTAGGTGTTTAAATGTGCAAAAGCATCAAAATGTGGGATTCCAACTAGTCTTATAAGCAGCGGCGGTGTTGTCTAATTTCCTTTATTCAGGGCAGCTGCTTAAGGTGGCATCCTGCGGGCCTACCCAATGTAGATGTGGCCTAAGAAATGTGTCCACAACAAGGATTTACTAGCGAAACCGGGTCAGCCTGTCACCGCCACGGCGGGCTGACTGTCCTGACTCCTGCATATAGCTAAAGGCAGGTAACCAGTCAGACTGTCAGTCAGTCATTTTCATCCTGGTGCTCACCTGTGTTTTGACGATGCATTGCCAAGACCCACTGCATCGGTTCCACTCGCTCTGCCATATCCTTCCGACTGCCGAAGCGCGTCAGCCCCGCTGTCCCCGACACCGGCTCAGGGTTGGGAGGGATGAATTCACCAATGTCTCACCGATGGAATTATAATAACCGTACACACGTCATTACAACCGGAGGATAAATGGATCCAGAGAAATCAAAGAGCTGGAGCTTCCTCGGTTGTGGCAACCCTGATACATGCCACCTAAGTGCCTTATTAATTACGCGATCGTTTTCAAACCGCTGGACACTAACGGCTTCTTGGTTCTCCGTTTAACTGCAACACGTCGTTCTGTGGCAGGTCACTTGAGTGTGGGTCGTTTTTTACGTTCTTCCATTGGAGCTCGGCATGATGATTTCTATCTACAGAGAGTGCCTCGGGATTGACAAGCAAGACGAGCCCTTCGATTGTCCCGTTTTAGCCGGTAGCTTGTGTGTGCCATCAGCCGGACAACTCCCGAACCCCAGCGCGGATAGCAGCTAAACGAAGGCAGCATTTCCACACAATCTGGCCCATCCCCTCGGATGTTTCCCCCCACTGAAAAAGTACGGAACGTTACGGATCCAGTATCCACCTTCCGTGTTTGACTGCGCAAATCCCGTACAACGTTCTCTTTACGCACACCTGATTCGTTTTAGTAAATGGCAGACCGCATATACACTTGGGAGATTATGCCATAGATGTGCTGGATTATGTGGAGAAAGGGCGCCACCGGTGGCTTCTGAATATCAAGGAATCCGCAACAGAATCAAAGAGGGCAGTGTCTTTCGAGAGGACACCACTCCCTTTGGGAAGTCACCCAGAAAGACCCCGGGGGGATTGACTGGGATTTGACATTCTTTTGCTAGGTCAGTTAGTTGTAAGATTGTGGGAACAGTCTATTTTTAACGATATTTGTTAATAAAAATATTATTAGGCTACCTAAAAAAAATAACATCATAGTTGGGTTGGTTCAGGTTTGCCACAGCGCATGCGCAGTTTAGAATTTACCCACACCGTTTCAATCTCTATGGTTACCAAAGGGATGAAAAAAGCTTGATTTGTGACTTGTTAATGTTTACGGTCTGTGCTTGTGAGGTTAGTAAACAAACTAGGCTCTACTAAATATCAAAAATGTAGGCTTTGGTCTGGACCATAACCGTATAGGCCCTCCCACAATTTTACGTTTTGTTTCTAGTTCTTGTCTATTTTTTTGTCACATCACCCAACTGAGTGTGATATAGCCTATACAGATTAGGTGAGAAGATATTAATTGACAGAAAAAGGGGAAAGGGACTGATTTTCGAGTATGAGTTGTTTTTGATAAGTTTGGATTTACTGACCAAGGGCAGTTCTCTGTATCTGACTCGCTTTGGCAGTGTCTGTTACGTCATCTAGCAGGGAACGGATTTAACGACAACTCCACACTGTACCGATTACTATCTTGACATGCTACGATCTTTTTTTGTTTGACGTATACTGGGCGTGGATCAGCGTTACGTCATAAAATATATAGCCTATATAGAAGTGCGTGTGCTGTCATCTGTACAAAATGCAGGCGAACCAGCGAAAGCTATGTGACCAGTAATTTAAAAATAGATCAAATGAATGAGGAAAAACCTCATCAGAACACTCCCTCGTCCAGTCTCAGGCACTTCTCACTTTCACACAGACTGCTGACATCAGGGCTCCATTCCTAACTGTGTGTGTCAATTGGAACAGAATTCCCTCTGCATATTTTCCATGTAACATTACTCATATTATAAAGCACATTTGTTTAGACAGGGGCAAATGTGATGCAGGATGATTTCCCTTCATGGATAAGAAGGCAACGTGACTCATACGTGATTATGTGTTGTGTCCAACCATTATATGGTAATTGACAGAAGATTATGGTAAATGGTGTCACCAAGGTATTGGGTGGGGCAAAATGCAAAAAAAATGACATATTTTCAGTTAGGTTAAAAAGAGGTCTCACTCAATGCATGCTGGGTAAGGTTGAGCCTTCAGAGAGAGTAATTAATTTGGTTACCCATATGTGTCTAGCTCTAAAATGAACTAGTTAGGCGAGTAGAGTAGTCTCTGTACAATGCAGACTGTATTGGCTTGGTTCCATACTAAAGCACATGTTTTTGAAATAAAACAATGAGACTTAAACTCTGATTTAGTTTGGATGCGTTTACATCAACGGTCTGTCAGTCTGCTCTTGCTCTGTCAGAAAATGTGGGGACTTTGCATAAAAAGAATCAAGATCCGGTTTTTGACAGCTTTTCACATACAAGGTATTTGCTTGATAACAGTCACAATAAACATGATAAAAAAAAGTTTTGCAAGTCCACTGCAAGTCAAGTTTTATAAGTATAATAGAAATTTTAAAAATAAAAAAAATATAAATGTTTTTAATGAATAAAAAAGTTGTACAGAGTTTAAAAGGGAGATTATGGAATGTTAAAAACAATGTCAACCAGGTAGACATAAACCGCCTCAAACACACCCAAAGTTGAAAGTCAGCACTTTAACCTCAGTAATTGTTTAATCTGAAATTAAATGTATTTGTGTATTGGATTCCCTATTAAGGGTGAAATAAGAGCAGAATGTCATTTATTTCATGGATCATGGATAGCTGCAATCTCTCTATTTCACATATTCAAAAACAGTGGGAAATGGCTTGGGGACGCAGCTGTCTGATAGGGAATGGGATATGGCTCTTACTTCCATATGTTCCAGACATCCTCTTATACAGTTTAAAGTGTTACACAGGTTGCACTTTTCAAAGCCAAATTAGCAAGAATATTCCAAAATGTAGAACCATTATGCGATAAATGTAAACAGACGCCAGCTACTTCCTATCATATGTTCTGGTCTTGCCTGAAGCCTTTTTCTTTCTGGTCATCCTTTTTTGAATTCATCTCTAATGCTTATGCTTATAAGATCTCACCTTCTCCCTTGGTTGCTGTTTTTGGTAGTTTTTCTGATTTTCTTATCTGTTCCTCCTGCTCATTTGCAGAGGGTCCTTGCCTTTTCCTCCTTATTAGCTAGAAACTTGGTTTTATTTAAATGGAAGGCTGCTACTCCTCCATCATGCCACTACTGGATTTGGGACATTATGCACATTATCAGATGTACCCTCAACGCTTCCATCAACATATTCTACAAAACCTGGGACCCTCTGATAACTTATGTGAACAATTTACCTGGTCTGGAACTGGAACTCTGAATGTTTACACCTGCCCTTGATCACTCCTGTCATAAAGAATGTCAGGTGCACTTTTTAAAATTTAATTTAATTTTTATTTTTTTTAATCTTTTGTCCATCTGTTGTCTGGGACAAGTCTGTCAGGTTTATTTTGGGTTTGGTCCGTCTTTGTCCTTCTGTTGTTGAGATTGTTTTTCTATGGTTATTTAAGGGATTTAATTAAAAGCGATTGTCTTACGTGATAACTGAAAATGTACAAATAAAGTGTTTTAAAAAATGTGTTTGTGTAGAGCCAAAACAATTAAAGTGTCATTTTCCAAATACCTTCTATTACTGCATTGTACCTAAAAAAATGGTAACTAGTTATCTCATGATAGATAATCAAACACTAAATTTGCATTTTAAATAACCCTTATTATAGCCCACAAACTCACTGGAATTAAGAATATGCTACATTGAAAAGGCTCTAAAACCCAGGATGTAATCAAAGAATAGACTCCCCCTGTTTTTGAGGGCTAAATGGTATATCCCAGTCTCTCCTCTCCCCCTCTCTCATTCTCCTCCCTTTTGCTTTCAGTGTCCTCTATCTCTCTGCTTTCTCTCATTTTCCTATATTAAGGACATTCTCACTTCCAGAGACTGCTGCAGTTCCTCCCTCCATCTGGTATTCTTGTAATCTCTACAGAGCTGTTGGAGAGGTAGGTAATGTCCATATTTCCTCTCATCACATCACGGCAGGATTTAATAGGAAGCCTTTTCATAAAGACGTGTCCAGCCTGTATTCTTTAAAGTGCTAGGATGCGTTCATTCAATTTCAGCAGTGTTTATTCTTCTTTTCCCCCCTCATTTGCATTTCACTGATTTCCTTGCAGTCATGATGGTCCTTATTTCTTTCTACCATCTTGTCTTACAGCACAAATGACTCATGCAGAGAGAGAACAGAGAGCAAGATAGGGGAAGAGATTAAATCTACACGTTACTGCATCTGGATTTGTCTTTTGTTGTGATCAAAGAATTAGAGATTCAGTCCTCTACTCTAAATACGCTCTGCAGCTGCAGTTCCCTCTTCTTCCATTACAAAACGGCTAGATTTTCCCATGAACAAGCTTTACACAGGAAGCTGCTGTAACATTGTAACATTTTCAGTGGAAGATAATGTCACAGCTGCTGAGACCAAAATACATTTCGTCCTCTGAGCATCAGTGTGTTCCCAGCAATGTCATCTTTTTCCAAGGTCACTTTTAAGGCCCCACCATTACATGACTGCTTCATCACTGTACACACATTTTAAGGTCTCTTTTGTATGTCAGTGTCTCTAGATTCAGCAGAGCAGATAACATGACATCTGAGCCTAATTTAGAGGGATCATCTGGCTGTGTCTGTTTGCTGTGTTTTCTCTAGTGAAGCAGCACAGAGCTGACCATTTAAAGACTCCTCCTGACCAGACCAGACCCCACCTCTGTCCCAGAGTCCATGGAAGCCAAGGCCAAGTCTGGGGCTCCAGCACCCAAGGCGGCACCTAAAGCAGAGAAGAAGGAGCCGGTCGCCCCACGCAAGGTTGAACCTGCCCCTGCAGTCCCTGCGACCCCTGAGCCCGAGCAACCTCCTCCCCAGGATGGGGCAGCAGAAGATGAAGCAGCAGGTGACGAGGCTGCGGCCTCCGGCACAGACTCTCTGGAACACCTGAAACCCTTTTTCATAGGTGGTGCGGTTATTGCTGTAGGAGCCATCTTTCTGGGAGTGTTGCTACTTGCGAGGAGAAATTAAAACCAAATCATTATCTCATATTAATAGGAAGTATGACTTAGATAGTTGCTGCTGAGTGGTTCACAGACTATTATAGTAGAGATGGGGGATGGGGAGCCACTGTGCATCTTATGTTTTGTTTTTTTTGGCCTGCTTTCACTTGTAGAGAATCAACCCCCTTCATGTTTTGATAAAGGCTGTATATGGAGCGTAATTACACATAATGTATGCATGAAGTTGCTTCAATACTACATCAGAACAGTATTAATCAATTTATTTTAAAACAAACTCACTTTGTAATACTGAGCTAAAAAGGTTAAACTCTACTTAAGGTAGCATATTCAACTGCTTTATCCTGTTTAATCCAGTTTGCACAAATATTGACAGAAACTTGCGATATTTGTGCATTCTTGCTCCGAAAATTAGCTTGGTTCACTTTGCTAAAAGATTATGAAAAGCTGTATTAACAATGTTGAAACTTATAGATAGCAATATATAGCTATCAGAGTTGTTCAGGTTTTTATTTTACATTTTAAATAAGAATATTGAAAGAGAAACAGATGGAAATATGCACTGTGATGTATTGCACACACTTTTTTTCAGAGATAGAAAATATAAGCATGCAGTGGTTTAGGGATTGGGATGTAAGGGATTGTAGAAGATAAAACACGTACAGTATGTGTCAGAGAATAATAGTGAAGTTACCTCTTGCTGTAGAATAAGAATGTTTTATTTTACTGTCAAATTATGTCAACAAATCAATAACCTTTTATGTCTTGCACAACATCCACAGTAATGCTGTTTGAATCTTTTAACATCCTACAGTAGATCCTTAGCGATAGCATGCTGAACAGCCATTAGTCTTACATTATCAGGTTTAAAGCCTGCTGGAAAAACATGAGTGTTGTTTATGTCTTCATTGTGTTCCCGTTATATGGCTTCAGGAAAAAATTCTAATCCTCATTCATAACGACGTACAACTATTATGTAATGACAGCAGCCAGTTGCTAATACAATGGAAGTTGGGCTGTAGATGAACTACTGTTGTACAGTTTACTCGAGGAAATCAAAAAAAAAGTCAAGCATTCACAGCAGCAAACACTCACTGTTCACAATAGTGTCCACTCGTATGTACAGCTCATGGGATGTCCATGTTGTATAATTAGGTAGCAGAAATACAGTTCTGATAATGATACACACCATTATTTGATTTTAGTTGTATGGTAGGCTACCTGGGACTTTCACAGCACATTACTGGCCAAACAAATTGTATAGACATACCTCATTCACCACAGTCAACACTCCCAAACAATGGTATGCCAACACCACAACAAACTTCACCCTACATTGTACAAAACAGTGTACCAAAAAAAACAAAAAACAGAAATCCTATTTTCATAATTTCAACAGCGTATAAATGCAATAATTCAGATAGGACTCCTCATTTAGCACATGTTCTGTAGCAAGTTAAATTACAATAATGATGATGTAATAATATTGTTGGTAATGATGTTGATGGCAATGAGGGTGATGTTACAGATGATAGGGATGAATGCAATGATGAGGTTTTTCATGGTGACTGTAATGATGAGAACGATGGTTATGATATATTTCTTTTTATATATATATATATTTCTAATGTATTTTCCTTATGCACACTCCCTTCTGCCCCCAAACTCCTAAATGTAAAAAGAGAAAGAGGTCGTCAACCAACCTTTATTAAAGACAGTGAACCAGCCCATGTGAGTATTTATTTGCAAATATTCAGAATCAGGGATCATTTATTTGCAGACAGAGCTTCAGTAATATGAATTACTTAGAGGTGAAATTGTCTTTCAATTAAACTGATCATTCAATTGAGTTTGTGGGATTTATTTTACTGGCAAGGCAACATAATTAGGATATACTTGCATGCTGGAGACGCCTTTTTAAATCTTAATTTACTAATCTACTAAATTTCCATTTTATTTTTGAGTTCTGTATATGTCAATACACTGTATTGTATAAAACTTTAAAAATGTTAATTATTTTAAGCTCATTAACACTGAAACTACTTATTTGACTAAATGTTCAGGGTGAACAACTACTGACTTAAGTAATCTTCGACAACATGTATGGTTCAACTGTAAAATATTTTTGCACCAGCAGTCAGTACATGGTTTTAATCATTTTAATTTGAGGGGTACTTGCTATAATATTTATGTTAAGGGAAATGTGTAGGAATTGTACTAGTGTTTTTATTCTCAATTATAAATCTAGACTGGCTTAGAAAGCCAATTATCAGTTCTTCTGCGCCCTTAAAGGTGTTTGTTGGCTGATTAAACCTTTACTCAGGTAGCCGGATATTTAGCTGGGGACTCCAAAACAATGCACCAAAAAAATCATAAAGCTATATGCTGTGACTTGCAGGCGCAACAGGACAAGATAGTTAGGAAGATGTCAAAGCATGCCTGGTATGTAGCACTGTACACTCTTTCAGTTCTGAAGTATACTTCGTCATGATGAGTGAGAACAAAACAGAATGGTTTGTTTTGGTCCATTCTACACATTTACATATTTGTAGTTGTTGGCAAATATCTTGATACGTGTTTGTGTCGAATCTTAATATAATATGGTCCAAGTGTATTATCAGTTAGCCTTTAAGGAAGTTGTGCTTTAATTTTGAAGGAGCTGGGGCAGAAGTGTTGCTGCGGCTGGAGAGAACCAGGGAAGCTAACGTTAACATCGCTTTATCACACCTAGTTTCTCTCAGGTTCCCATAACATTTAATATTAAGATAAACTAGATTCGTGACGGTGAGTAATTAAAACTTTTTCGCATTGTTTTGACTGGTACAAAATTACCATCACATGAACTCATGGCAACTTGGTATTGACGGGTAACGTTAACTGTTTAGCTAGCTAGCTAGCTACTGTTGTGCTAATCGCGTGGCTGCAGTCTATCGGCTATCTTCGCTCATAGGTAACCGCTAGCTAGCTACAGTTACAACTGAAGCTTAAGACTTATTTTGTGCACATATTTTAAACGATAACACGGCCATTAAAGCTTTTTTTGTAACGTTAGCGGGAATTTTTGCAAAACATTGACGTTAGCTAACGTTATCCGGTACAAGTTAACTACAGCTCAACTTCCAATTTGGAGGAACATTCATCTTATTAAACTTGACAGTTTTAACACATACTTCTGTTGACCACAATGGTAACGTTACTTGTATAAAAAGAAAGCTTCATTACAGTTTTCACTCGGGTATGAATGTTAACAGGATGACGTGCCTCTGTCTCCAGGTGTCTTACAATGATCATCCCTGTCCGGTGCTTCACGTGTGGGAAGATCGTGGGTAACAAGTGGGAGGCATATCTCGGCCTACTACAGGCCGAGTACACTGAGGGGTGAGATGCGTTACCTGCTGCCTCCTGTCATGCACTAGCTACATCTCCACACAGATTTTGCTAGTACTACATCCAGTGGTTCGTGGCAATATATTACGTAAATAGTGAATAAAGTTCAAGTCAAAACCCACACAACAAAGCATGTTTGCCAAAATAATTGTCTTGAAGCAGTCAAGTAGAAATGCAACACATAAAAAAAAAAAACTCTTAGCCTATTCATCTGTCACGGGTCGTTTTATTTTTTTCAAGTTGTCTTCAATCAGACGTATGATGCATTAAATAGCATTTCCCTTGGGCTTTTACGTTCATTTCCTTACTACTGTCCGCAGTAATGTCCATGCATTTTACTTATTCATTCAGCAATCTGTAAGCCATGCATTAGTACTAACATTACCTCATCTCTCCCACTTCAGTGATGCCCTTGATGCCCTGGGCCTGAAGAGATACTGTTGTCGGCGGATGCTCCTTTCTCATGTGGATCTTATTGAGAAATTGTTGAATTATGCTCCACTGGAGAAGTAATTAGGCACCTTCAAGGACTGCATGGACCTCGTGGACACATTCAATGTCCATGCCACAGCTCTGTTAATATGTTGATGTGACAAGAAATGCTGACTACGTTGAAGACTTTCAGAACATTCATTTGTGTTTTGCTAATGTTTTTTTTTTTTTAAATAAAGCTGTTAAATGAATTTGTTTCCAGTATTACTGGCCTATGTAGTTAATATAATCTTTCTAGTGGAACTGTCAGATGAAAATTAGTTATCAAACTTGTGCTTTGCCCAGAGGTGTCAAGTAACAAAGTACAAATAATTTGTTATCTTACACGAGTAGAAATTTTGGGTAGCTATACTTTACTGGAGTAATTATTTTAAAGCAGACTTTTTACTTCTACTCCTTACATTTTCACGCAATTATCTGTACTTTCTACTCCTTACATTTTAAGAATAGCCTAGAAAGAGTGAATTTGATTGTGGTTGGATGAGAAGTATAAACATACCATTCTGATACCCTATTGGTCTGTATGCGATCCATCGCACCTGCACATGACACAGATCCCATCACACTCCCATAAGGAAATAGCAGACGTATGTAGCCTAGTATAAAGATGTCCGTGGCAGAGACCCAAAGAACTCGAGCGAAATGTCCGAACCAAGCACCAGCGAGGAGGTTGGTAGCCAAGAAGACCAGCCTACCCTTCTACATCCCTGGCTGTACCTGAAAGAATTTTTTGAAATGGTTGGATGCAAAAACAACTCCTTTGGAATGTGCTGCAAGCTCTGTGCACCCAAGTACCACGATCTAATGTTTCCAAAACTTGCCATCTAATAGGAAAAAGCATATTTTTGACATTACATTTATACTTTAAATAGTTTAGAAACCTGTACTTTTACACTTTTCCTACAGTAAAAAGATTGAGTTAATACTGAAACTTCTAGAGAAGTCTTTTTATACCATATCATCTCTACGTCTACCTGAGAAATGAATGTACTTTTGACACTTGTGGCTGCTGTTGTTTTTTGAGACCTACATGTCTGAGGAAATAAAACACTAGAATAATATTTTCAGGGAATGTGTTTTTAATCTCTAGATTTAATACAAAAGAAAGTGATAAACATTACACTGTTTTTGTTATTTATAAGTTATTCAGGGGTGTTCCTGCGCATGCAAGCATTGGAATCTGATGTCCCAGCAACAAATCTACAACCACATTTTTTTCAACAGGTAAAAGTCCCAGTATTTACAGACAACTGGTGAAGAACAGGAAAAAGTACACTTCAGACTTTTGGAGATAAAGCTGCAGTCTCACCTTAGATTCCACTAGGTTCGTATACAACTTGGGGCAGAAATTAAGTCTTTGCCCGGCTTCACCCTTCAGCACTCCATCAATCTGGGTGGGGAGAGGAGGAGCATAGTTTTTAAAGCAATGTTTCCAAAAATTAAATATGGACTGTAAGGGCCAACAGCTTAATATACATTGAGAGGGTGTGTTTTAATTCCTACTACAGTACTACTTAATGGCATTTTGTACTAGCATTTTATGCCAATTCCTGTGATTCATAATGCGCTATTCACCTTTATATTGAGTGAAAAGCTTATTTTGTTTTTGCATACATCTCTCTTCAGATCAAGTTCTGCATATGCACCTTATCTCTGTACGGTATATTGTGATGATGATGATGATGTATTAACAGTCTAGTGGTGACATAATTGGTTGCCGACTTAACCATTTATTGTACAGTAAGAACTTCATTCTAAAAATAACTACTTTACTGACATCCACTTCATGAACTGTAATTTGCCCAAAAGGTTGAAACGCATTGATAAAGCACACTAAACCAAAGGATTGTGGTTCTTTTAACAGTTTATCTATTACAACTTAAAACCTTAAAATAAACCTAGTAATCTGCACTCTTACGCCACACACTGTAAATAAATACAGGGAGAAATGCAGGACTTTTTATTGAAATGTATGGTGCACATGCCCAAAAATGAAATGGTCTGATAGAAACATATGAATTAAATAAGAAGGAAGCTTACCAAGTTAGCGGTATCGGTCTCTGTGATCTCTGAGATCTCTGTGCCTTTCCCGTTCCCGTGAGCGTTCTTTGTCCCTCTCCCCACTCCTGGAATGTTCTCTTTGTCTTCGAGACATTCCCGCACCTTCCCAACCGAAATGATCTTCTCTTTCACGTTCCCTGTCCCGCTCTCGCTCTCTGTCACGACCCCTGTCCCGGCATCTTTCTTCGTCCCCAGAACGACTGCTACTCCTGCAGAGAAAGGTGTGTATGTGCGACAGTAGTTCCAGCCTCAGCTTCAGTTTCTGAATGGACAAAGAGATCAGACATTCAGCATTGTTTCTAGGTGTCCTGAAGCATAATTACACAAACCTGTAACCGTAGTTGCCCTGAATAGAGACTAGACAGTCTTTGAGTGAGGTAACCAGGGCTTGGCAGCGTTCATCTCCGAACACTCTGGACTGCTTAATGATGGCAATGGCAGTTAACAGAGTCTCCATGGCCACCCGCAAGTCGCCTGCATTAGCAATTGGAGAAATTAGATATTAGACACAGTTGCTCCCAAGTTCTTAGGATAAGGCTTATTTAAACGTTTTTAAAAATGGATGACATTTAACCCCCGCATGCAGTAAAGTTAGGCAAAATGTTCAAGCACTTACTTGAACCCAGTTGGGTTCAAGCTATACAAAGACTGAAAATCAATATCAGCAAAGGTGAAAATATTTCAAACATCTACATTGCCTGCAAAACAAACATCCAGGAAAGACTGAAATGACTTCAGTCGGTATTTGGACTCCATCTTTGCCACATAGTTGTCTTGTGACTAATTTGAGATTGATTATTCTTGGCATTAATCTATCATGACACCTAATAGAAGACACAAAAATGAACATTTCTACATAGAGTTGCATTATTCATTTCTAATTCTTAATTCTACACATTGTACTGTATATTTATACAGGTACCCTGTTTAATTTGGTTGTCAATTGTATATTATCTCTAACTTAACAACATAATAAAAGTTAGGGTATCAATTGAAAATTCAATCTTAAATGGGTGGGGTCACAAGTCATGTAAGTCATAGGGACCAGTCCTTGTTGTCATGTGTTTGTAGTCTTTTGCTCCACTGAATCTGATCAGCTGTACTCACCAGCTGTTGCTCCAGACACAGCCTTGCTGATGGCACTGCTGGCAACTGCTTTATTTCTGTTCATTAGCTCCTCAAAGTCTCGATCTGTACTTTGAGGGGTGTGTCTGAAAAATACAGATTGTTGACGTCAGTTTTTTAACCATCACCACAAGTTACTACTAAAAACATAACTGTTGCCGTAAAAGTTATTTTCTTATTGCTATGACAAAGAAGCTGAATCTCAATTTGTTGTATTATCCTAAATAGGTTTTACATGGTTTATTATCTGCACCTTTTCTATTTTTTTGCATTCCTCTCTGACAGATCTGGACAATATTTTGATATTATATCGATATCTTGATATGAGACTGAAAATTGTCTTAGATTTTGGATATTGTAATATGGCATAAGTGGGGTCTTTTCCTGGTTTTAAAGGCTGCATTACAGTAAAGTGATGTCATTTTCTGAACTTACCAGACTGTTGTAACTGTTCTATTATTTGGCTTTACCCACTTAGTTATTATATCCACATTGCTGATGATTATTTATCAAAAATCTCCCCTTGTGGTTTTGTGTCAAGTATTTTGTAAAAGCACCAGTAGTCAACACCACAATATTGTTGCGGTGACAATATCAAAATAGTTGGTCAAAAATATTGTGATATATGATTTTCTCCATGTCGCCCAGCCCTACTCTCTGTACCCTGGTCTTTTTAATGCTTTGAAGATTCACTTTCAACAACAATATTATCATCTCATCTTATTGTGAAACAAAACACATTACTGTTTATGGTTTGCAATAGCTATAAATAAAAAACTGTGCGTGTTCTCACTTTTGTTGGCTGTAAGCTTTGCTGCTGTGCCCGTCTTGTGCAGGGGTGAAGAACGCTGGATTTACATGCAGACTGGGAGGGGGTTGGATGGGAATATGACCTGGATGAGGAGGGAAAAAATGGGGTGGCATGGGCGGGGGGATGTTTGGCGGCATATGTGGGAAAGGAGGAGGTGGATGATTTGGGTAAGGGTTGGGTAATGATGGAAACCTGTTTGTAAGTGGATGTGACGAAAAAAGTGGAGGTATAGGGGGAGGGCTGGGCTCCTGTGATAATAACGAGGGAATCTTATCCAAAGTATCCGAGTCCTTAGGGTCTTTGGAATTCAGACGCAGGGGTATACCTGTAGAGAACACATTGTTTTATGTGAAAGATGACAGTAATATTTGACATTTTGCAATGTAATGTAAAGTTGTGGTGCTCTTACGTTTATTTGCCAAGTCCTCAAACACACTGAGATTCTGGCGGGTGGCAAAACGGCAGTCTATCCTTTCCCCATTGAGCTGACATTGAGGTATTTTCTCCAACATTAATTTCAATGATTCTTCTGAGGTTACCACCACTTCGGCAAAGCTGTGTTACACAGAAGAAGAAACAACACATGTGTGACTACCAGCACTAAGAAACAGATATCCAGAGCTCTAATAAATCTAAACACATACTCCCTTTTTTCTAAAAAAAAAAAAATCTATTTACATGAAATGCTTTTCTTTTTATAAAAGACTTAATCTGCAACCACTTACCCTCTTGACTGGCCATTAACTTTGTTCTCGGCAAATTTGATCTCTTTGATGTCCCTCACACCCAATGTTTGAGCCATGCATGTAATGTCCTTATCAGATGTCCACTGGAGGTAGTAGCAGGTTTGGGAAAAGAGGGTGAGTAACGATTGGAAGGAAGATTTAAAGTTACTTAGGATCTTAATTCTCATTGGGTAATATGTTTCTGTTTTCTGTTTCTTGTAAACAGTGTTCTGCAAGCCCATGTGGGAAAGGTATTGGAAAATACAGTAACAATTAACATAGCACATAGAAAGTGTTACTTACCCAGGGGAAATTTCCAATATATAAAGACAGTCTCCTCTGTGAGTTTCCTTCTTTTTGGCTTCTCACTGTTGTTGATTTAGCCTGCGTGCTAGACGGTGTATCATTTGTATGAGCCACATGTGTCTTAACTTTATTGTCCTGATCAACTGAGCCAGTCAGAACAGCATCAAAAAGTTCATTTGCTTCAGCAATTCTGTCCAAATCCTGTGTGGAAAAGAAGATGAAGAAAGAAACAATCTTATATGCAATCATCCTGTGTATTTCAATGTACAGAGCATAAATGAGCAATAAACAGCTGGAAGAAAATGCAAATCCTAGAGCTCGTCAGCAGCTGCAGTAATATTGATATCCTGCTTGATTGAGTGCATTTTCTATTGTGGGGAATACAACACACAATACAGAGGCACAGCTTCAAACGAAAATGGCGAATTTCCTAAGAAAATTGTACCTAAGGCAATACATTTCCGAATAAGAAAACTTGGACTAGAGCTTTATTTTTTATTGCAAATACGTTCCGAATCTAACTACAGGACCCAATTCAAAAATAACGTTTCTCTTACGGTAAACGTTTGAAATCAGTTCACACTGGTAACGTCATCAAAAGAAAATCTGCATTTAAACTCCACCAAAGCAAGTCCCGATACCTTTACTTTAAAACTCCTGTGCTGCTTTCAATGTTACATTTACTGAGAAACGTAAAAATCAGACTCACGTCGTCGTTTTGATTCAGGTCACCGTAAAGATCTACGAGGTCCTTCGAGGTACTGGGTCCAGCTGCAGCCATCCCGTGGGTCTACGGTGATTCAGTTGACGGCCAGTTGGGTTGTTTGTTTTGTTTTGAGTGTAGTTCGCACACTTTGCATATGATCAGTACACGACAGGTGCACTATCAATATTCAGGAGTTTTTGTTGACGTTACGCCTTGCATTTAACGTTAGCTAACGAGTCCGCACGATATGATACTCTACACCTAGCTAAAACAAAATATGACGATAAACCGAGAATACGACAAGCGGACCAAACCCGAGAAATTGTGTTTTAATGAACACTTTCAAAATACATGCACGGTCGTGTATGAGTTAACGTACAAATATTTAGATATGGTAACGTTACCATTGGCTTGCTCTTTGATCAGCTAACGTAATGCTAATGATGCTAACTAGTCTTTAGTACGTGAACATTTCAGTGCGTCAGGAATATTTTACCGGTTAACAACAACTAACAACATTTGGTTCCTAGAGTCAAGGAGGTTAAAATTCTGATTATATTGAGTATACAGGAAGTAAATTACTGAAAATACACACATTAAGTGACAACTATTACATATTCCATGTTATTTGTGGTTTCCTGTGGATAAAAACATTACTGTTACCTTAGCAATACGGCGTCATGTATGAGTTGTGTCCGATCCCTCTTTTCTTCTTCTGTTTTTTTGTGTGTCCGGTCCCTCCTTGTTAGTTGCCCGTGCGCTGCTGTGACGTTACCCCGTTTGTGTAATTCTTGTGTCTGACATTCAGACATCGTCAACGATTCAGGGAGAAGCAGCTTACACAAGGTTACGCGACAGAGGGTGAAATGCTCTCTTCTGTTGTTGCGAAAAGAGTGAGTTATCTTGTTAATGTTATTACATTTATTTGTACATTTGTTGGAGTTTCAATGCTCAATGTTATTGGGTCCAGTTCGTTTGGTGTTGTAACGTTAGGTTACGCGAAAGAGGGTGAAATGCTCTCTTCTGTAGTTGCGAAAAGAGTGAGTTATCTTGTTAATGCTATTACATTTAGTTTTACATTAGTTGGAGTTTCAATGCTCAATGTTGTTGAGTCCAGTTCGTTTGGTGTTGTAACGTTAGGGGGGACTGTTGAACAGTCTAGCCAGCTAGTAGTTACAGCTCTCCAATACAACAGGGCAGCATTAGATATGATGTAATTCTCCTCTACTTCGCTCTCTTCTTCAAATGTGTTATTTGATTGAATGTAGTCTAACTGAACTTCAGACATATATATTTTTAAATATATTATGAATCACGTTGAGCTGCATTAATAGAAGGAAGAAGTAAAAGTTGTAGTTTGATTTGATACTTGTGCATTGTGTTACATTGATACATTTGAAATGTAAGCTTAATTTCTCAATAATTCTATATTCAATTGTGTTTTGAACAGTCAGCAAATACATCCAAGCCACAAACATTTTTTTTGTGTAACAGGAAAAACACTCATCAACGCAGCGAAAAGCACAGTGCAAAGTAGGAACCAACACCACAGAGACACACACAGATGCCTGTCCATGGTGGATAAATAAACATAAAAGAATAATCCTAAATTGATCCATGAAGTGTTTGTTCTCAGTGGGACTCAGGTTTTGCGTTCTCAGACACTATAATGACCATCATGTCACAATAAACATAAAATAAATAAATACAAATATTAATAACAGAAGATAACAAAATAAAACACAGTCCCTAAAATCTTTTATTAATTAGAAGCCTCCAGTTTATAGATTAAAGCATTGATATGTAGCTCAACAACAGTACTGCATTTTCAGAATATTTTGAACGGATTACACATTGAATATTTGACCCATTACATGTATTTGATGATAAGCACTAATGTTTGTTCAAATGTGTGTTTGTTGCCCGTCAGCTGGTGGCAGGTCTGTGCTGGGCAGCAGGGAGACCAGCAGTCACAGGGCTGGTACCATGTCGTGGTTACCGTGGAGATTCTCCAGATGACACCAAGGGAGACCTGATCGAGATACCTCTGCCCCCTTGGGAGGAAAGGCCTGGTGAGCCCGCTGACATCAAGAAGAAACGCCTGCTGTATGAGAGTCGCAAGAGGGGCATGTTGGAGAACTGCATTTTGCTCAGGTTCTCAAACTATACTGTCTTCATCTAGATATATATCTAGATTATATTATATGGGATGCTTTTTTTTCTTTTACCCCACACACACTTTAGAGCAGTGGTACAGTACAGGTGTTTTAATGTTTCTTTTGTGTCTTTTTTTAATTTAAGTTCACAATGAGCACAATGATAAAACATCCTACAGGTCAGTGTGAGCAGTGTCAGGATAGCATGGTTGACATCAGACCCTTCTCAGTTGTAACTGAGAGTTGGTCTGGGCAAGCTTCATCCACAGCCCGTTTCCTCTGGGCGCAGTTGGATAGTCCTTCGACCAATCAGACCAACGATCCGGGTGACGTAGCAGCGACAGCAACCTTAACAGGTTGCTGCGCTTCGGTGGGCATCATGTTGAATGTAAACACAAAAAGCTGCTAGCTGTCGCTGCGCTATCGACATTGTGTAAAGCAATCAACGGTTGTGATTGGTGCTTTGATTTGGAAAAATTGTGTTCTTGGCCAGATTGACTTGCAGAACAAATCTCAAATTTGCCAGAAATTTGTCAGGGTTTACCCAGTTTACCTTCCTCGGGAAGCAGGAACGGTAATACCGTAAAGAAAGTATACAATAGAAAGACAAAATTAGGGTTTTTATAGATCAGTGTAAAACGTATTGGTAACACTACTTGAACGTATATGTACATAAGAGTAACATGACACTGTCATGACACATGAGCCCTAAGGCCGGCTACACACTGGATTTTGACAATGCAACTATATTGTAGTGTTGACTATTGGTGCTTTCACAAAATATTTACACAATGACATTTTTGATAAATAATCATTAGTAATGTGGACATAATTACTAAGTGGGTAAAAGCAAATAATAGAACAGTTACAACAGTCTGGCAAATTCAGAAAATGACATAACTTTACTGTAATGAGGCCTTTAAAACCAGGAAAAGACACCATTTATGCCTTATTACGATCCAAGACGATATCTGGTCTCGTATTACGATATCAATATAATATCTATATATTACCAGGGTAATTAGGTAATTACCAGTAACTCTGACTTTCCGTTTACAGAAATACTCCAATGAATTCTCCATTTCTCTTGTAGTCTTTTTGCAAAGCAATACCTGAACACAATGAGTGAGAAGCAGCTGCTGCAGTATGACAGACTGATTAATGAACCAAGCAATGACTGGGACATCTACTACTGGGCAACAGGTGAGAGAAGACCTTATAGTTTCAACTCACACATCACATCAGACATAATACATTCAACTCATTTGTTAGAGAGCCAGCAAGGGATAGAAAGAAATTTGGATGAAAAATAAAGATCTTCAGTGCAAAACACTTAACATATTTAATAACAGAAAATCATTTTAGATTTTCAATATTAACGTTCCCACAAATATTTGCTTCCACTTGGTGTTTTGTTTTGTGTTAACAGCGGCCCTAAAATCCAACTTTCTTATTTTAAATTCAGTCTGCAACACCACAAATTGTTGCAAACTCCAGAGGGTACAATAATTATAAGAAGCTTTGTTTTTTTAACATCATTCATCATTCATGGCTGATGACGCTGAAATAATTAAATCACTGCTCTGCTTACAAATGAACTTCAATTCTGGTTCTTTTGGCTCGGACTTCATCCTGGGAGCTCATTTACTGTCCCAGTTTAACTTGCCACTTTTCTCATCTAATTTGATTCAATTGTGTGTCTGTTTTGTTTTGTAGAATAGCTGAAAAACACAAATCAGAATACTCACAGTATATACTCTCAAAGTATTAACCAAGATGGTTTTATCTGGAAATCAATAAACATTGCATTTCTGACACAACCAATGAGAAGCTTTGAATCCGCCCTCTACGAGGCCTGACATTTACCAGGTAAAGCCAAACCCAGGAATCTAATGTCTTCTGCAGCAACACTGTTGTCGGCTGTGGGAAGGATCACAATTGCATTTCTAATTACTGCAATATGAAACAAGAAACAAACATCCAGGTGCATTTTCTTCAACACCTTTTATGATTTCTTCAAGATCATGTTGAATCCGCCGACGTCAGCCTTTTCAGTTTTATGTTCTCAGCTTGTCCTAAAATAGACCATGGTGATGTCAGAAGGGCTCCCCCTCTGTGTGCTCATTGCTCTTCAGCCATCTGTTTCAGTGTAAATCTTCTTTCATAAAATAAAGCATCTGAAATCTCACTTTGCCTTTCCCCTATAATTAATAATATTTGAACCTGTTCTCTTTTTGCTCACAGAAGCTCAGCCCACCCCTGACGTTTACCAAGGGGAGGTCATGGAAATGCTGAAGGAGTTCACAAAGAACCACAACCATGAACAGAGGTTAGATGCACCCAGCTTGGAGTACCTGGAAAAGGAAATGCAATGAGGTCCCCTTAAGACCTTCTCAAAGCCTCCTTTTAGGTGGGGTACTTGGTGAAATATAAGTGTCATATCCCACCAGAAAAACCCTTCAGAGGTCAGCTCGGTTTCCCCAGTTATACATGGAAGAATGAACAAAATATTGTGAAGTGGAAAATATTTAGAAACCTATCGAGAAATATAGACCTCTTAATAAATACTCCCGCCTATTTCCCCTGCTGACTCCAGTCATTACAGGGAGAAGGAAATTCGTGGAAGTTAAATGGAGTTTGTGGATTGAGCAAACATTAATGCTCAATGTATTAGGAAGTTGTTGTTCTACAATCACTTTCTTGTAAATCTCTGATTCAAGACTGTAAATTAAAAGTGCTGAATGTGTGTGATGCCTACTGAATAAGCCAGCTTTGATAAATGTATACAAGTTGATCATCAGTTTCTATACCAGACAGTTAAACAGAAAGACTCACTAATTAGCGTAGCTTGTTGGGTTGTCATGGTTTGGTTCTGTTCAATGATTTTATTGTTATTACAAACATATTAAATAAATGTTGATGCTGTACAGTCTACTTCCTCTTCTTTCATTACTATTTTAACATACCAGAGGATTAAATAAAACACCGGAGGTAACCATTAGTGACAGTATTTGTTGCATAATGAAGGTTGTGTTGCCTGCAGTATTAGTACATGGACACCAGATGGAAGCAGATCAGCTTATTTTCAATGACGGTCAAACCGAAGCACCTGCTGAATTTGGTATCTCTGTAGCAAAAACGGTCACCTGTAAAACACCTTATATCTCACATATCTTATCTGTCATGCTGGATGAAATGTGACAGTGTCAGCCCACAACATTTGAATGCTGAGAATCTTTATGCAGACTTATAGATAATGAAAACTGAGGCACAAGCTGCCTGAAAACCCACAAAAACCACCCTACTCCATACTGCCATCACAGCATTTAAGGATGAAGCAGACGTTAGCCTGGCAGATTTTTTATTACAGCTTTTATGAGGCAAAGCATCAGTGGAATTTTCTGTCAAGCTGTGTTTCAAATTAAAGCACATATATGTTTGCTTAAAGCCATGTTAATAAGGTTAGAATTCTCTCCCTGGATCCGTATGGGTTTGCTGTGGGAAAAATTTCTTCTTGCGTGGCTGTGTGTCATGTTGGTTCAGTGGAACATGGTACTGAGAGCAGGAGGGAAATGCCCTCTGGCCAGGAGATGTGCACAGAATTTGAAAACAGAGGACAAGCCTGCTTGTGTACGCCCATGGAATCATAATGTACGCATGATCCACTGCCAAGGTGTTGCACAAACAAGGAAAACTTACTGATATGAGACAAATGTATTTTTTAATCATCACTTTAAAGGATAAAGAATGCTGAGTCCCGCGCCTTAAATGTTCACGTTCTCAGCTTGTCCTGAAATAGACCAAGGTGATGTCAGATGGGTTCCCCTCTGTGTGTTCTTTGCTCCTCCGCCATCTGTCTCAACATATACCTCAATCAGTGGTAGAAAGTACATTTACTCAGGTACTGTACTTGACTACAATTTTCAGGTATTTCAATTGTCTGCAACGTTCTGTTTTTACTCATAGGGAAATATTGTACTGTTTACTCTTCATGCATTTTCACTACACTTTTTTGAAAGATGTAGTTACTACTATTAAGATTTTCCATAAAAAAAAATACATGTATAGAACAAAATCCAATGTTTAAGATTAAACCACTTCTTTCCTGAAGATGTAAAATTATCCAATATTTCACAAGAAAAGAGCAAACGTTAGAGAGAAAGATGAATACATACGTGCAACATTACATTGCTTGTTTCTTCTTTCTTCTCCCCTTAATCATCTCACTAACCTTCAGATTCATCTTTCCTTTGAAAGACGCCTTACCCATAGGTTGGGAACCACTGGACTAAAATACCTAATTGCCCATAAAGTAGTGAAAACAAGCTCCCCCTCAACCACATTGATGCATTCATTTTAACGAGCTATCTAATAATAATGTGTACATTAATGTAATATAATGTAATGTTTAACAGAGGACTTTTTTATTTAAGTACACTTTGCAGCCAATGAGTCTGTAATTTCATTTAAGAAGGAATTTGAATGCAGGGCTTTTACTTGGAATGGAATACTTTTAAATTGTTGCATTGGTACTTTTAAGTAAAGGACTTCTTCCACACACTTGATGCATAAAATAAACCTGGAATTTTAAAAGTTTGAAATAAATTCTGTCACCTAACTGTTTGTGTAAATGTCCTGCGCTATGACAGGTAAATCTATTTGAGGCTTACTGGGTGTCACAATTCCCTGCTGTTGAGTAAAAAAGATGCCACCTGTGGATCCCACATGCAGGGGGAGCACAAGTCACGTCTTTATTGCTCTGAGGCTTGTTTAGAGTGTGTATTCATTTGTTGCCCACGCACACCCACTGTGTCTATCTGTAGCCCTGCGCTCCTGTCATCCTCCATTGCTGCTTCCTGTGTCGTGACAGCTCTCTGTTTTATCCTCAGCCCTGCCATCACCCTTCTTCTCTACTGGAATTTCATTCCATCTCAAGTTCTCTTGTTTCCTCTATCCACCAGCACCTCCACCTCCAGCATCCCCTGCCTTCATCTTGTCTTCCCATGTCTCCTGGAGAGTCGTGAGCAGAGGAGCGTAAAGGGAAACTGCTCCCCTTGATAAGAGTTGCTACTAGTGCCAGGTTTAACTTTGAGGAAGGAGGTGTTGGATAAGCTGGTAATTTAAACATTCACCATATCTCAACATTACACATACACACATGCAAACACTCACACACACATAAACACACACAAACAAAGTTTTTTTTAGATGTTATCTTGTGTTAAAGATCCAGTCAAAATGAACGTGTAGGAAGTAGAGCAGGCAATTTGCTTAATTCTAGATATCAGCACCCACGCCAGAGATCCATGTAAATTATCCTAAAAATATAGGCCCAAGCTTTAAGAGAGGGGAAAATAGAAACCAAATGTAATTGTGAACTTCCAGTAGTGTATGTAATAACTGTGACTTACACAGTTGGTCCATGTATTTGCAATTAAACTTGATTGACAGTGTTAGTTAGCAGCACGTATCTGTGTGAAATTTGTTTCTTCGATGTTTACACTCAGAGATAGATTTAGAATTCATTGGCTCTAAGTTACATGTCTTTACATTTAATTTAGCTGACTTCCACTTAAGTGCCTCAAACCTTGAAGGTGCAAACTATATATATATATATATATATATATATATATATATATATATAAATATATATATATATATAAATATATATAAATATATATATATATACACACACATGTGGAGGCTATCCTTTAAGCCTTGGTATGGATGGCATGGTGTTCTCAACACGTAGAAAAGGATCTTGAGTCCAGGCATTGATTTGTCTTTGGGTGGTTCCCGTTTATTATAAAAGTAGAAAAAGAGTCACTTCACATAAAATGGTACTTCACTTAGTGCTGATTAATGAAACGTTGCGGCGTGTTCACGGCTACGGTAAGAACCGTGTGTTCCACACCTTTCCTCATTAACTATCGCACCTGTAAATATACCTTCTTCCCAGTGACATACCACACCCAGTGCAACACTCCCCCAAGTGGCTAAAATAACTAACTAAATAAACCTAACCAAATAAGATGGATACAAATGGCTCCTACAATACATATATGTATTTTTTTTTTCTTCTTTTGGAAGTGCAGTTGGAAAAGATGTTTTTAGCCTTCGTCCGAAGATGCCTAGGCTTTGTAGCCCTCGCGGTGAGGGGGCAGCAAGCAGGTTGGCTGATGCAGAGTGGAGTTGGCGAGTTGGGGTGTAGGGTTTGACCATGTCCTGGATGTAAGCTGGGGCTGATCCGTTTGTTGCAGTTTAGACGTGAGATTACCGGAGCCTGAACCAGAACCTGAGCCGACGTATCCTTCTGATATTATGCAGCATGTATCTACACGATCGGGTAGTTGCACCAGTGTTGGCAACGAAGGAGAGTTGGTCGTCTAGCAGTCTGGGTGGGGGATTACCACAGAGTTGTCTATTGTTATAGTCAGGTTCTGGGTAGCAGAGCCCTTCCCTTAAAGAAAAAATACCTCAGTCTTGTCAAGGTTGAGTTTCAGATGGTAAAATATTAGTCAGACAGGCCAAGATACATGCTGCTATTTGCGTTTCAGAGCCCGGAAAGGAGAGAATTAAATGGGTGTCATCTGCGTAGCTGTGATAAGAAAAGTCGCTCGAGGGGAATGACAGACTGAAGAGAGCTGGTGTAGAGAGAAAAGAGGAGGGGACCCAAATTGAGTTGCATCAATCTGTGGAAAGTAACTAAGTACTTAATTATTTACTCAATCAGTTTTACTTTAGTTGGGTAGGTCCTTTTTATAGTTCTACTCCTCTAAATTTCAGAGGTAACACTGGGATTTTAACTCCACTAGATTTATTTGACAGGTGGAGTTCTTTTTCAGGTTAGGATTTCGGATATAAAAAAAACATTTTATAAGCTTCTACAATATCATGTATTGTTTGAAATTAAACAACAGGTTTCCAACCTTTTGGCTTGTGGCTGGGACCCTTGCTAAAACAAAATTGTGTATTGTTTTAGTTGCATGGTTATAGAAGTATACGGAGTTGCTGCATAACATCTTAAATTGTATTTATTTGTGTTTAATCTGTTTGTTTGATTTATATAATTGTTTGAGGTTTTCACACAAAAAAGCTTAAGTTAAAAGTAAACAAAATGTATAAGGATTTGTGTAGCAGAAATTTTAAATTCTTCCTTCCTATCTGAATAATCATTTCACAACCATGCAGATTTTCGATGTGAATTTCAGGAGGTTGGGAGCCACTGGACTAAAATACTTGAGCACTAAATGCATATACACTAAAATAACAACAAATTAAAGTCTCTCAAACTAGCTCCTCCTCAAGCTACAATGAATAAATAATGATGCTTACACATTGGCGCATCTGTATTAAGAATCTAATAATGTCATATATAAAATTATGAAAAAAATATTTCCTCGGCCAAACTTCTACAGAACTACTTTCTTCTTTTGATACTTGAAGTATATTTTGGCAATAATACTTGAGTGTTTTTAAATACTTTTAAAGTAGGATTTTGACTGCAGGACTTTTACCTGTAATGAAATAATAAATACAATGTATGGTACTTTCAGTCAAGTCAAGGATCTGTGTACTTCTTCCACCTTTGCCTTTGTGTAGAACAAACCACGATGTATTAACCTTTTTGTTGTATTACTAAATATGACTAGAAAATATAATAAAATGAACAAACTTCTGAATAATTCACAACCATACCAGAGGCATCTTTGTTTTATATACACATTTATATTTTTATGTACACTGTACAGATTTCAAAAAAATAAATGGTTGATATTAAACATTGTGCACCCCACGGATGTGTAACTACAAAGAGAAAAGGGACTGAAAGATGGGGCTGAGTGATACCAAGGACAGACAGATATCAACAACCCCAGTAAGACTGATGATTTTCTTTTTTCATACAGGACACTTCACAATCATTTTTTACAGTATATAAATTAAAATGTTGCTGGTTAACCTCTCTTTGTATCAAGCTGTCCCCCAAGAGAATGCCCTAAATCAGAAATGTAAGCTTCTCCAGTTAAATCGACCTCAATTATGGTATTTGGCCAGTGAAGAGTGTAGACTGACAAAATCTAGCTTCATTTCTTAAAACTAAAATACACCAAACCCTGACTGTTATTCAACCAATATTTAAGTTGCATTGATAAAGTGACTTTCACTAAGCTTTTGGAATGTAAATACTGTCAACAACGCCTTGTTTCACACACAGGGCCATCAGGACAGACTGATGACTGTGTTCCTGGTTATTTTGGGATGCTCCTATACTCTGTCCTGAGATGTAGCTAACAGTGATGCAAAGAGGTGATGATTATCTCCTGTCTCACCTTTTTTTCCTCCGCCCCCCCTCCCTGACACTAGGAGCGGGAGCACATATGGTGAAGAGCAAAGGCGTGGCAGGGTTTATAAGGCACACAGAACACTTTGTGCCAGAAAGCATGTGTGCACGACGGGGGTGTTTTGGGGCACGTCAGCGTCGATGTTAAGGTGCCACCCTTCATTTTTTTGGTGAAGCGGATTAGAAGGACGGACAGAACAAAATGTTGGAAGCTGCTTCAATCTGAAATGAAAAAAGGATGTATGATGGTCAAAGAAAACAATCTGTTGTAAAGCTTGTTTGTGACATTTCCCATTTGACCTTCACTCTCAGCTCATGTCACATCATTTAGAACCACACCCGAGGAAAATAACCCTGCTATGAAGAGAGGTTTGTTCCAGCATCATCGTCAACAAGTGCAGTGATTCTTACAGAAGTGACAACTTTTTAAAAAAACATATTTTTTTGTACATCTGGATTGTTTCATACAGAATAAAAACGGTAAACAATGTTGTTCTGTATTAAACTGGCAAAATAGAACTCAGTGCAGATATATATACAAACACAGAGGGTCTTACAGGAAATACAATCACTCTAACTAAAGTTCAAATATTGACACACACACACACACACACACACACACACACACACACACACACTCACACAAACAGTGGAATGTAAAGAGACAGATATTATTACTCTCATTTCTTTCATAAATGTCTATGTGGGACATGGAGGAGGTCAGATTCAAGCAGTGAAGAAAACAACTGTAAGACTGACTTTTTAGATCAACCCCCCTCCAAAAAACAAACTACAAATAATGTCTAATATTATCCTTGGACTCGTAGCGCTCTGTAAAAATGAAAAACAGAAAAGACTTAATGTTCTGTAATGCCTATTCCCGGTTTAATGCACACATTTATGCAGCGGATAAACACATTGTAATGTGGGTGACAGGCATAGTGCGTTTTTTATTTTATTATTTATTATTTCAGCTACATCTGATTTCTTAACATTTTACTATCTGTAACCATAACAATCATTACTACCCATGTTCATAAATTGTCAGTTTATCCAAATCACAAATTATTGCGTGTAGTTTGGCAAAATAAATCTAAACTAAAGGTCCACTTTCTAGCTTTTCCATTTTGATTGCGTCTCAAGGTCTTTCTCCTGGCTTGCACAAAGTGGCACTGTATCAAAACTAACCAGTTGTGAGGTGCTGTGCGGTCCTAGCTTTCAATGATTTCATTTTCCTCAGGGTGTTTTGGCGCCATCACAGATGTCTTGGCCTTGGTGCGTATTGGTGCAATGCCACTGTGTGCAAGTGGGGAGTTGAGCCGTCTGTTTACCACCAGGTCCTCTCAGACTCAACTGCAAACTCCATCTGCTGAGGAAAACTATGAGATGTGGTTGAAATAAAACATAAGAGTTAGGTTTTTATGTCATGAGAACAAGAACATGTTTTGCCCAATTAACCCAAGTGATATCAAGCTATGTAGAAAGTTTCATAATCAATGTTTTTGAGGATAGATGTTGTTGTCAGCAACTTACACTGATTTCTCCCGGTCCCAATGTAAAGCCATTCACTGAGGGGTTTGTGGATTATCCGATTAACCAGAACATTGTGTCTGGAGAGACGCTGCTGTGGAATTTTCCAAAATCCATTTTGAATGCAGTGAGCACCACAATAAAAATCCTATTTATCTCTTTTGTATTTGGGGTGGCAGCCGTATACATCTGAAACTATCTGCCTGGCTTAATACTATGAGGAGTATGTTAGAAAATATTGTATATGTGTCTGTGATTTGGGTGGACTGATCCTTTAACATCAGTGACCTCCCCACGTCTTCAGCTAATTTCAACACCACAAATTCTAACAATACCTTATATTCATTATCATTATCAAGAGCTGTTTTCAACACTTTCTTATACTGTAGTCTACAGTGTTATTTAGCTGTGCAAAATACTCCCTTATTTACACACAGACAGACGGACAGACAGAAACACGCACAGACACGCGCACATGCACACACGCTGGCTTTTTGCTTATTTTCTGTGTCTGGAAGAACAGGTTGATTCTGTAAGTTCTTTTGAAAAAAGAAAACACAACATTAATCACTTTACTCATTTTTTCTGTCCATTGGGATTTCATAAAAAAAATTATTAAAAAAAATTGGAACATGTATTTTTTTTACACTTGCCCTATTGGACCTTTGTTAATATCCTTTTTTTGTCAGAGAACTTCATTTGGGGTTACAGCACATCACCCACAGCACGCAGAGACAACAAAGGGTTTCAAGCCAAGGAAGAATTATTACAGTGGTGCCAGAGAAAAGGTGAAAAGTGAAAAAGATGAGTTGAGTGACAGAGTCCAATTACGTTCAAAATACAGCCATCACTCTTCCATTGCCTGTGTCGGTTTTCCTGATTTATCAGGCATTTTAAAAAGGTATGCAGGAATAGTGACATAACGGAAGAGGGCTTGAACAAAGAGGCGAGGAGCAGAGTGGAAGATTCCTCATTGCAACACCAGATACAGGTGAATAAATGGGTTGCACAGGTCAGTGCCATTCTCAGAGAATTGTTGGAATATTAGTTTGTTACATTTTTGGTTGGTAGTTTGTATTCAGGGCTGGCAAGAGGTAATGCTCTGATGTTGAACACTGGAAATGGTTGACAAGGTGAAGGAAAGACTGAGAATAATCTTGAAGAAAAAACAAAATCTCATTGAAAAAGGTCACAAGGAGGAAGTGAAGAAAGACATCAAAGACAATTTTAAGTTTTGACAAAAGAGATGAGACAAGGGTCAGGTGGGAATCGGAACTTGACAAGGGGGAAATTTTAAGGATGACTGAGGGAGGATGATATCAAAGAGGCCTTAGAACAAAGAGATGACACACAATGGTTGCAGCCCAACACTGCAGTTAAGAAATATGGAAGATATGTGCTGAGGGCAGGGGCTGATGCTGAAGTTTGAGGAGAAAATACTGTAGGCAGGTTGATCGTTGGGTCACTCAGGCCTTGAGAGCATGCCATTGGGACACAGGATTACGAGGACGACCCATCATGTCTTTCCAGTGTTTTACCTCTGCCGGGCCGCTCTTCCATGAAAGGTAAATCTGTGAGAAAGAGAGAGTTAATGTAACCTAAACAATGTCACACAGAGATTGATGTTATTCGTAAAGAGGCAAAAAAAAAACGGGGGGATTAAGTAAAGAAAACGCTAAGCCTGCCACTCCAATCAGAATTTAACTCAAATCCAGGGCAGAAAAACAGCCATTAGAGGGAGAGATTTCATTTCCAGAAATACTCTGAGAAAGGCTAATGTTGACACTAATGAAGATCAAACGTTAAGTCTTTAAGTAATTCCCATGTAGAAAAAAATTCCTGATCCATGCATGTCACAGGAAATTTGTCCTCTGACCGGTTCCAACATATTATTACTGTGTGTAGGCGGTTAATATGGTTGGGATGGCAATTATTGAAGATGTGTATGAATGACAGAGAGCACAGAACCTTATCCATGCATTACACAATTCAAAGATTATTCTTACAGAGTCTGAAGAATTTGAGTTGAGCATTGGGGTCTTTCCAGTATTTTATGCACACATGATACATTGATAAATTGCTTTAGAACTTGTATCGCCAGTGTACATTAAGGAACGTGGGTATTTGGTTTGAAATAAACAAATCAGTCAGTATGCACAAGGAATTTTGACTGATGTGGTTAGAGTTGAGTTGAATAATGATAGATGAATTAGTAACAAAAATAGCAGAAACTAAGGCCATGCTGTATTTGATGGGTCTGTAAATTCCTTAGAATTCTCCTGAAAAGAACAATGTCAGAGAGTGTTGAATTGGTACACTTACAGTATATTAATTCCAATTAATTGTTGAGCTAACATAGCCTTAACTCTTTCAGTAAGTGCACAGAAAGGTCCGCTGTAAATGGTAAATGTGACTTTATTGAATATATATGATGGATTAAGTTTCCAATGATAAATGAGTTTAAAAAGGAGCTGTTCTTTCAAAGACATTATTTTGGAAAGCAAGTAACTGACCACAACTATCCAAATTTAATGTTTTCCATAATTGGCCCCAAATTACAGTTTTTCCTAAGGAATACTGAAAAATTATGACAGACCCTAACTAACCAATAAAAGAAATACAACAACACACAACAAATGGCCAATCATGCAATGTGCCATACATTAATGTCAGTTACAGTTGGGGGAATTTGGATATATTGGAAAATGGAAAATGTACATTTTAAGGAGTGATTGTATTAACATATAATATTTGCCTGCATGTCATGCTTATTTGATTTTGGTGTAGGTCAAAATAAAAACAAAATAAAATACTTAAAATTAAAGGAGAATTCCTGTCAAATTCAACATGTAAGTCTGTTTAAAAAAATATTTGTAGTGCTGTCAGCAGTGAGACAAAAGAAACCAATCGGTGCAGTCTACACCGTGTTATCCTCCTGCTAGATTTTTCACCCAACAGGGCTTAAACAGGGCTTAAACAGGGCAGGTTTCAAACATGTGTTTAGCCTCTAAACATGCTCAGAATGCCATTCCCAGTGCCTATCCATGTGCAGTTATTTCTTCCAAATTAACACAGTAAATCTGACTGCAGTATATGTGACAGAAAGGCATAAAAGTTGTGTTATTGACTAGTGTGGACTTCACCGGAAAACAGGATATAAACAGAGGTATGTGCACTGGCTGAATTAACACAACTTATTTGCTTTTCTGTCAGATCTGCTGCAGTCAAATTCGCTGTATTCCCTTTGGAAGGAATAACTTAACTTAACTTAAGCACTGGTAATGACCTTTTGAACATATTTAGAGGCTAAAAATTAATTAAAACTTGCCCTGTTTAAGCCTGTTGCGTGAAAAATCTAGCAGAAGGATAATACGGTGTAGACTGCATCAATTGTTTTAATTTGTCTCGCTACTGACAGGACGACAAATTTAAAAAAAAGAAAACAGAGCTACATGTTGAAATCGACCGGATTTCTCCTTTAAGTGTTTTTCTTCTCATTTATTCAATTTTAATGCAGAAGACGGGTCTGCGTGTTCCAGCAGAGGTCAGTAGAGACTGGCTCAGTGATCAGGTGCTTATGGTCTGTCACAGAGTCAGGAAAAGACAGATAAAGAGAAGAAGAAAAAGAAGAAGTGAAGATGAAGTGAAGAAGAGGGAAGGCGATACCTTTCCAATGACATCATTGCGACTGAGTCTGTCCTTGTCCATGACCGTGATAATTATGGTGGTCTCTCTCAGCACGTGAGCAGGCACGTCAAAGGGGAAGGACTCGTTGAAAACGGGGTTTAGACAGCGCTTCATTACCACCGTCTTCTTCTTCTCCACACGCTTGTCCTTGTGCATCAACCATACTTTTACGTAGGGGTCTGCCAAGAGGGAAATGTGCTGTTTGTGTACGATATCTTATTCCTGTTTACCACAATTGAATGCAATGTTAGTTTATGTGCTATCATAGATTTTCTTTAGTAGTCATTTTTTTATTTTGAAGCAGCAATGATGTAGAAGAGCAACAATAAAAAGACATGGGAGATGAAGGAGCATGTATACCAGAAGTGCCTCCAATGTCCATGGCTTTGAGGTTGCGTGCTTTAATGATGCTCACAGTGATGGTGTTGGCTGTGGGGTTGTAGCACAGAGACACCAGCAGATCCCCTCGACTCCCCTGGAGAAATCACACACAATCACAATCACATACAAACAAATTGTTTACTTTTTTATCCCCTTTTCACATTGCTCTCCCTTCTGTTGCTTATGGTGTACTTCAGTTTCTTCATCTGGCTGTCTGTGTTATCTCCCTCTACCTGTCAGCCTCTCTATTCCCTTCTCTCTCTTCTCCCTCCAGCATGCTGCCACATTTCCCCCGAGAGCATCATGGCAGCCAGGAATGACATCACCCGTTAAATTCAGTCCCATCCTCAGTTTCCCCTCCTCCCTCTCCTTAACCTCCTTCCTTCCCTTCCCCCCATTTTCCTTCTTACTCACACTGCCATCGCTACATGGATTCAGCTCCTTCCAGAAAGTCTGCATGTTGGCAAGGTCCAGTTTGTTGAGGGGGATGGACACCTCTCCAATGGGGTCATTCCTGCTGAAGCGGTCGTAGTCGAGAACCTGCAGGTATAGAGTCCTCTGAACTACCTTCTCATAGGGGAATCCTAAGAAACAACACAGTCTTGATAAGTCACAGTGACGCACATGGAAAAGAAACAGCTTTGGAATGCCAGAATGTGCTGTGAATGTTGTTAAGTTCATGTATTATAAATGTGTTAGGAAAGCTTCCTCCATCAAACCTTCAAACAGGAAGGTCTCATTCCAGTGGGGGTTCAGATTCTTCCTCTTGACTTTGGTCTCCAGTTTGTGCTTCTTGTCTGGCAGCAGGTAGAGTTTGACAAACGGATCAGAGGTGCCGGAAAAGTCCTTAGCAGGCAAATCCTGGCCCTTGAGAACTTTGACAGTGAGGGTGGAGTCCTGAAAACTGTATCCAACGCTAAACTGAATACGACCCAGCTTCTCACACACTTGTCCCTCGTGGTCGTCATCCTCCGAACCTGGAGACAACTAAGGAGGACACAGGAGGAAGAGAATATAAAAGTTATGTAAGCTTTTTCTTTACGTACCTGAATTACTGTGTTTAGGACGTATGTGGGAACACCTACAAAAGCACCCTCCAATCGTTATGCATTTGACAAAAAAGAACCATAAATATAGTCAACAATGTTGAATATCGGGGACACAATCAGTTTAAAAAATGTCACATGCATTTATATTCAGGAATCTGGTGGAATTTAGGACTGCACAATGTGGAAAGCAAGAAATTATTTACTTCCTGGCAATACACAAAAAAATTCATAAATTAAGAAGAATATTTTATGTGAAACAATCTATAGTATGTGCATGCTGTATCAATTTGTGGGGGATTTTGTGGAATGGACAGGAGGAAGAAATAAAATATAAAACAAAAGTAAAACCCAAAGTAAAAATATCAGACCGTTTAAAAAGATAAAAAACCTTTTTCTTCAAGATACAGAAACACGAAAGGGGGATGTAAAGCATACTAATGGTGATATTGTTGTTCTTTTTCACATTCTTGGGTATTATTATTATTGATTATTGCAGCCAGTTGGTATTGACAGATTAGAATAGTAGAGAAGAAGGGTAAGACCAGACAAGCATTTTAATTCTTCCTACTCCTTTTTGGACAAATTGTTGTTAATTTATTTTGCTTATTGTTATTTGCTTTTTGTTGTTGTTATTTTTGCTTATTGTAGACACACACACACACGTATATACTGTGTATACACACGTATATATATATATATACTGTGTATATATATACACACACACACGCGGTATATATAGCCTACATACTGTATATATACACACATATATATTAGAGTTTCACAGAATGGAACATTTGAACCTAAAATCTAAAGTTCCATAGCAACTGAAGAATTTCTTAATGAGGGCTGTGCGATACAGTAGAAAGTTCAAAACAAGTGAGTGGACCTTGAGTTGAAATTGTTTTGTCAGTACCTCAAAAACAGTCAACAAAAACTCTTATAATTTCATGGAGGTGTTGCGAAGGTGATGCATTTATGAGAATTAGTTTTAACCATGTACTTAATTAATTGACAGTGGAATGTATAAGTGTATTCAAAATGTATTATCATTAAAATTGTTGTATCATTGGACCGATAGGTCAAATTGGCCACATTCAATGCATGTTCTCACACAGATTAAATAAGAAAGAAGAATATTGGACTTCAATCCATAGGGGGGCACTAAATCTGCACGTCTACATTATTAACTCCTAAATGGCAAGCTAGCATAATGTTATGTCATGGCTGCTGTCTGGCTATGTCAAGATGAGAAGAGATTATCTGTCGGTAGACAGACCCTCTGACTGATGGTGGCGTGGCCTGGAGGGAGGGGGAGAAATCCAGTTAAAAAAATGCTATGTGATGGGGGGAGAGCTAGAGGCATTACTCCAGGAGCAGTTCCAGAAATAATTTCCAATTCTGTATTCTCCCACATATTTCTGATGGTGGTGCTCAGCCTTATTCTCCATGCTAAATATTATCACTTTTCATTATGCAATCCTCCACCCAACAGCTGGCCTAATCTGCTTTTCCCCTTTTTCTGCGATGGGTGCTCTCTCTTTTTTTCCAGAGTCCTCCCATCTTATTCAATTCTTAAATCCTCCTCTCTAATTTCTTTTTCTGATACCCAAACATCCCACATACAATAGATGCAGATTCTCTTAGAGCCCAAAACATGGCCAGGTCTGAACAACACTTTAAATTTATGCTCAACGTCAAGCCTACATATATGGATACTGACGTGGCCTCTCTGCGTTCATTTTATCGTATTAATTTTATATATCTTTTGTCATCAAGAAACTAATTTAATTGATTCTTCCAACAAATATTGTCTGTCTTAATCAACCTCCATTGTTGTCCAAAAACAAAAGAAATTAGCCCCATGTTGCACTGACTTACATTTATTACAATAAACATGGGCACTGTTGTCCATTTTGAGTCAATTTGAATGCTGCTGTAAATACTAAATCCACATCTGAAAAATAGTCCTCCAAAAATTCATTTACTATTGTTTGAGTAATATTTGTATACATTTGTAAGCTACAGTTCCCCCTTGTTTTATGAAATGATTCAGCCTTTAAAACACAAAATGAAAGCACATATACATGACCAATTTCTAAAGATTCGCTCCTTTGGAAAGTTGAATGGGCTTAGTGCTGAGATCCACATTCACTGTAGGCTGTGGAAGCCAACATATTGAGAGACAGACAAACATAGCTTGACTTGGTCTTTGTGGGATTTGTTTATAGAGCCACAAAAAAAAAGCACTATTGACCAGCCTTATCCTTTAAACAAAAAAAGCACACCTCTGCAAATGTGTGGATGGGTGTTGACACAGAGGCAAAGACACCTTCACACCAGCGGCTCTCTGAGCATCTCAAAAAATGAAAGCAGTGTCAGAGTAAATCCTGATAAGAACCATATGATGCTGACACGAACCCCACCCATCCTCCCCCAACCCCTATCACATGAGATGCTTGAGAGGGTTTGATGTATATATACTGTGATGTTCAATGCCATTTCCCTGCATCCTTTTTTCTCAGTATAAAATAAAGTCGGCATATACTGCCATGGCTTTTCCTACAGCAGCACAAGTGGTGTAAAAGTGCTGGATGGGTATTTTCAGCATGAAATGAGGGTTGTGTTATATATAGATGCCTATAGCAAAACTGCCCAGAATGAGTATAATCATTAAGCACCACCACTGTGAATTCCTTAGACACACCATGAGACCCACATAATTACACACTTCTCATACCCATCCTTGCCATATTCTCGTAGCACCCACAGCACTCTGTGTTCCTTCACAGCTAATTACTGAATCTCGCTGAAAAGGCGCACATCCCCTCCCCTCCCAGTGTCTTACTCTAGAGTGATTATTACTGTATGTTTCAGTTAGCGCAGTTACTGTATGGCAATAACTAAGTGTGATGCTCTACAGGTGGGCGAGCTGAGTGGGATGGAGACAGTACTTTCTGAGTGATGAAAGACTTGTGAGGAGGAAACACTTCTCAGAGGACTTTGCTCAATTGAACTGGATTGAAGTGTGTAGGCTTTCTTTTCTCACTTTCTTCTCTGGGACAGACACAGTGTATTGTTTACAGTAAATGGTAGACAAAGAAATGTAAACACCTCACGAAAAATGACTTTAAGATTTATTTATTTTTTGGCATGTACTGCCTTTATTGATAGGACAGATTAAGTCAGGAAAGTGGGCGAGAGAAGGAGGATGACATGCCGCAAAGGGCCGCAGGTTGGAACCAAACCCACAGCCGCTAGGACTAGGACAGAGCCTTCGTACGTGGGGTGCATACTCAACCAGCTGAGCTACCCAGGTGCAGTGCAAAATTACTTTAAAAGGGTAATTCCGGTTTATTAAAAATTATGTTTATAGCCTTGGCATCATTACTATCAATTAAAAAAACTAAACATTGAACATGATCTGGCAGGCAATGTTTAGGTCAAAGATAAATGTAAATGTGCTGTATTTATATAGTGCTTTTCCAGTTTTAACAACTGCTCAAAGCGCTTTTATATCTACAGGAAACATTCACCATTCACACACATTCATACACTGTGGCCAGGGCTGCCAGATAAACGTTCACAGACATTCACACTCCGATGCGCAGCACCGGGGGCAACTCGGGGTTCAGTGTCTTGCCCAAGGACACTTTGACAATGACTGCAGGGGCGGGGATCGATCCACCAACCTTCCTATTGGCAGGCAACCACTCTACCACTGAGCCACAGCCACACCCACCAGATACACCAGGAGTTCTAGTCAGTAAATAGTGATAGATGTTAACAACAGGTTTGGTTTTATTTTCCAAATAAGTTTGGCTAATCTCTTATCTGGCATGATTGTCTGAATGCTCGTTTGTTTCTCGCCCAAGAGGACATCTTTTCCCCAATGCTGCCATGTTCCCACATAGTCAGCAACAAATTTGATGAGTAAAATTATATTATTACAGACATAAGTGATGGCCAAAAAAAAAAAGTTGTAAGAAAGTGGAATTACAACAGTGAACACTAAACGCCAACTTTATCACAAATGGTGCTATAAAGTAATTTCAGCGAAAGTGCCAGTTATCACTAAAGGCACAGTTTTTTTTTTTTAAAGAGGCTCTCATAGAATATCAACATAAATCATAAGTGAAATCAGTAGCAACATATACAACACAGCCCTTGAGTGGAGATTGTTTTGTCAACTGCTGTTTCCAAGGTCAAGAAAGATATGCTAAGCTGTGCATTCAAGCTGCATCAAACAAGAAGATTAGCTTCTTAGTTAAAAACCAAGCAACAAAGACATGATGAACATTATTTTGTCTACCCCTTTGATTCCTTATCTACTTTCTTGTATCAAGGCCTGCATGAAACTTTCATCTTAGATTAGAAAAGATGATCTGGAAGCACCATTCAAGTCTCTCAGCTGTCTCATTGGTTATGATTTAAAAGGTTTTTCTGACAGCAGTCCTCCCTATGTTAATTCAGATGAGTTTGGCAATGCAGAAAACAGACAGACCACGGATGAGTTAGTTGACCAATGAAATGGGTCTTGTGGAGCTTCAGATATACTGTGTTGTTACCATGAGCATGTCACTGGTGACGGAGTTGGCCAAGTCAGAAACTGAGGAGTTGGCATCGTGGCGACGTCCAGTGTCGTCTGGGGTCTGACCTCTGGGGCTGCTAACTGCTTTGTTACCTGGAGTCCTGTTGAAATGGACACAAACATACATATTTGCATAAACACGCAAATATTTCGGAAGGGTCCTTTTCGGTTTCAAAAAGACATAGCCTTTGTTTCTGCAAGCATGAGAGGAAGGCCTGGCAAACAGCAACTTAGAGGGCATTACAGTAGTCAAGGTGGGTCAAGATAAAAGTATGACCCCTTCAAAATCACTAAATGATAAAGACTTGACCTTAAATCAGAGCCTCAACTGGAAAAAGCTAGATTTGATCACTGAGTTGATCTGTATGTCCAGTAGTGCAACACTGTGAGTATAATCAAGACGTCAAACTAAACATACACCTGTGAAACTTGCTCCAACACCGCCTGTCACTTCACACACTGAGAGATGTGCATGCACAAAACTCCATCAACTAAATATTCACAGCACAAGACCTTAAGTAATAAACACCAATATTTCTGACTGACAACTGAAATAAAATACTAAAATTAGTGAAGGGTAAAACAATTTGGTAAACAGTGAAAATACATAAATCTATACCAGTAGAAGCCTTCTGACAAATAAGACTAATAAGCACTTATTGCTGTGAGACAGACAATACACAAAGAAAAAACAGAAAGATTTAGAGAGACAGAGGTAGTGAGCGTGGTAGTGGGTGAGCTGTAAAATACAAAGGTAAAAGTAGAAGAGATTAGAAGAAGGTATTGTGAAAAATCTGATCAAAGAGGGAAAGATACATTTGAAAACGTATCTGTACACAGAGGTTGAGAAAAAGTGGAGAGGATTTGTCTTGGTTAAGATTTGGGGCATTAATAGACAATAGATAAACAAAGTGAGGTTATTGACTCAAGTTAATAATGTCACACACACACACACACACACACACACACACACACACACACAAATCAAAGTAAGGAAGGGAGATTGATACAAGTCTGGAAACAAAACAGAGCAGGTTTGGTTCAGGTAAAGAGTCTGATGCGCTAAAGCAGAGCAAAGAAAGGAAGCAAGCTGACATGTTAGATGGGCAAGACAAATAGAAGAAAGCTGAAGAAGGAGGGGTGAGAGATGGACAGGGTTTGTATTGCATAGAGACAAGTAAAAGCAGAGTGAGAGAGAGCAGGAGAAAAGGATATGGTGTGGAAGAGAAAAGAATGGATTCGTCACTCTGCGTTTATTTCCTGTGATCTGCAAGTCAGAGCGCCAACGAGTCAGCGCAGACTTAATAAAATGTAATGTTTCTGTTGCAGATGCTTACCAAACATAGCTTAGGCCTGCTATTTTAGGTCTCCGCTGATGAAGACATCTGAAACATGACTGCATTATTTCTCTTACAAGTCAAACTGATACGTAGAGAAGGCTAAAAATGTTCAATTACAGCTTCTAATATCATCCGCCAACACATCGGGGAACACTGAACAAGGGATAATTACATTACTGCGAATTAGAACCCTGACAGGGTGATGCAGGAATAGGTATACGTTTGCAGTAATAACCGACTCGCTCTACATTATCCCGCTTATTACATGGCTTCAAACACGGCTTCTCAAACATAACTTAGCCTACCCGCTGATGACGCCTTTAAACTTTACCCCTGATGAGCACGGCTTTTGGGGTGAAGCCAGGTCGCCCCAGTTAGGGGAGGATAAGGATCCACGTTTCCTCCCCCCTTTCTCCCATTGTGATCTGATCCCTATAAGCACAAATGTTGATAAAAAAAAAAAATTTGATTCAAAATTGTCCATCTGAGTCTAAGACTCCTTCCATGGCAACGGTCTGTTATACTAATGGTCTGTTAAACAGAAACAGCAGTCCGCAGAATGCTGTGATTGACTAATTAGAATCTAGTATTCAACCAAGCCGTGTAATGAATCAAAATAATTACATAACACATGGAAGTTTCACTGTAATACTAGTTGACTCCCACATGTACTGTGGTGGTGCTCCGTGTTGAAGCATCATACCCACTGTCTTACTTATTTCAAAACTTTTTCGCCTTGGAAGCTTGCAAGAATCAAAATATCTAAATAAATTAAGTTTATCGTCACCATGTGATATGTTTTTTATTGTTTGCGTCTGTAAATTGGATATGATGATTCTGTTTTTTCCAGGAATACTTACAAATTTAATGCAAAAACTATCTTAAGCTTATAGACTTACCAGCATAATGGAACTGACTGACTGGGACCCTATGAAGCTTTTTTTGGAAATGGGGCTTTGATCAATTAGTTAAAAAAGGCCCTTTTCTTTTTGGATGTCATGTACATTGAACTTTCAATGGAGCGCATTCATGGAGCGCCAGGAAAGACCCTGGATACTTGGTGCAACATCGCTGATTCCCTGAGGTCCGGGTTTGTGTCTGTTTATGTCTGTGTTTGTGTATGTCTTTTTCTGCATGTGTTGTTTTGTCTCCCTCCCTCCCAGCTTTCCTCTCTGTGTTTTTTGGCTCTGGGACGTGTTCTGATGTCTCAGTTAATTGTTTGTTGATAAGTTAAGAGTGGAACAAAAAAAGCTTTTTGACCATATAATACGTCATACCCAGATAACCGGATCATCACCCTTTCCCCAACAGAGCCTGAATTTTCAATTTACTTACTACAAAATTTTCCAAATCAATGTACAGATGTTTAAAACTTGCTTGAAGGGTGCCTGGATAGCTCAGTTGGTAGAGCGGGCGCCCATATATAGAGGTTTACTTCTCGACGCAGCGGGCCCAGGTTTGACCTGCGACTGTTAACTGCATGTCATTTCCCTTCTCTCTCTTTCCCCTTTCATCTCTTCAGCTGTCCTGTCAATGAAGGCCCAAAAAATGCCCCCAAAAAAACAAAACTGCTTGAAATCTATCAGTGTTTTATCACTTAACGTGTTTTCAATGTGTGGGGAATAGTTGGGACTTGTTTGAAAAGTGTTGGAAGGTAATTCTGCTCTTCTGAAATATGAGTGTCCTCTATTTTAAAATCTCAGCAGAGCTTTTAGTGCATAAAAGTGTAAAATTCACGTTATCCTTTTTACAATGTTTATGCCTGATTGGTTGTTTGTCTTGGACTGGGTAAACCCAGCCCAATCTGTTGGCGATTTGATTTCCCCCATTGGTGGGTTTAACACGATGACAATAGAGAAGCGACGGCCAATGAGCAACGGCAAGCAGCTTTTTATTTACATTCAACATGGCAGCCACCTGTTGATGCCGCTGTCTGCAAAGTATGTTGTCTGCATCGTTGGTCTGATTGGTTGAAGGACTATCCAATTGCGTACAGAGTCATTTGAACTATGCCGGTTGATCACGCCTCTCGGTCAGAAGAAAATACAGATCAGACTCCCCAGACTAATGTTCAATCTTCAAAGATTGAGCTTGGTCTGGTGATATCCAGACTATGTTTGTCAGGTAGATTTTATGGCACATCAGCAGCCACATAAAGCTTAAAACATTAATATGTAAAAAGCTCTTTTATATTTACCCCTCCATCACCTTCTCCCCTCTCTTTTCAGCTAGACAAGCCTTTAAAGGCATTCCCCACTCAGACTATAGAGCCCATAATATATGCCTGTCAGCTGGGTCACAAAGAGTCTATAAATGCTTACTTGTAGGAGGGTTTGGCTCAATGACAATTGAACCCTCTTTATTCAACACCCAACACACAAGACAGAGACCACATGAATATTGACTAATCAACCCCACATAAACACAGCTGGGAATTTTCCTTCTACTGTGAATATATGGCTTTAAATCATCTTAGCCATGCAATACTTTAACACAGTGCATATAAAACTGTTGTTGCTAATAAAGACCTGCATGCATCATGCATTTTTTCCCCTAACTGTAAACATATCCATTGCTCTGTGTTCTTCAGTAAAAGGGGCCCTGCAGGAAGTCTGTTGAAGACTGTTTTTGTAATATGTGCATAGATTTGATGCATCGTCAAGTCAAACAATGTACACGGCATCAGTAAAAAAAAAGGTGTGTCGGACAACAAATGAGCAGAGCAGATGTAAATCTTTCCTTTCCATCTAACTTGAGACACACAATTAAGTGCTCAGTGGACAGGCAGACATAAGACAAGAGATAACTGATCAATAAACTCTCTTAGAAAGGAGATTATATATCCAGCCAGTTGGAGATCTAAAGGCAACATCTGCCAGAAAATAATAGAAAATGGAAGCTAGAGAGAGGATTATTTTTTACAGTAAAGAGAAGCAAATCAAAGCAGAGGAATTCCCTCACTTCAGGTTAATGACCTAATATATATACTAAAAACATCATTACTGACAACAAGATGTGTACATTTCATCGATTAGTCAGTGTCAACTCATAAATTTAGCTGAAAGAAGATAAACCCAAATATGCCGAATGATACCAAATTCTTTTTATATTAAATTATTAAATTATATATGTATGTGAGAATACATCCTATTTATTTTTGTGTAACAGGATTATGCCATATTTTCAGATAGCCCTGAATTTTAGTTTGGTGCTCACTGGAGTTTCTGCCTTCATTCCTGAATTTTTCTCAGGGACACAGACAAATTTAATTGAGACAAATTGGTTTACTACACACATGTTTCATCAACACTCACCCCAGAGGATTTGTATTAGACAAGTGCACTTGTGTTGTCTGCTTGTCATAGTCATTGATGTTCGATGAAAAATAAAGACCTGCTCCTGTACACAGTGTCCTCGAATCAAGACTGTAGACACAACAACAGCCTGCGGGACATGGAGCAAATGGGTGTGGTAGTGAGGTGAGTTCATCCATGCGTGTAAATATACGTATTCACTCACCGTAACACACACGCACAGACACACACACACACACACGCAGCAGTGGTGCAGCATAGTATCTCAACCAGACATAACATCCTCAAATTAGCTTTTTTATTCCAGAGATAAAGAAAATGATGAGACCTGTTACAGAACTATTCCTGCTAAGGTGCAACTCATTTTCACTAAAAACAACTTAATTGTTTTCACTGCAGTTAACTCTTTATTAACTGAAAAAACAAGACCTAAAGATAATTTGTGCAATTATTAGAAGGTACTAAAATGCCAGAAAAAGTAAAAATATCTGTAGCTGTGAGTTAGCCCCTTTCGTCTAAAACATCAGTTACATAATTCATTCTTTGAAGGTTGTTGTAACCATGACTACTGAAATGTGTGCTCCCACTTGAGGTTGTACTCACTACCATCATGCATTTTACACGGGGTTGAAGTAACCATAGTAACAGGAACCATCAAAAGAGGGCAGTAAAGGAAGAAAGTTGTTCAGAAGGGGCATATATTGAAAATAGCAAAAAGCCCACAGGGCAAACGGACCAAACATTTAGAAAGCCTTTGAAACATACTCTTTCCTCGTATGTTTAACTTCTGCAACCCCGTGACCCTGCGGAAACACCGCCGCACACACTGGATATGCGTGAGTATGCTGAAAATGGCTGATTCATAAATGCAAAAAAAGGTGCAGAACAACCTCCAGCTATGATACTCAAAACAGGCAGTGACCGAAATGAGCAATTCTAGAGTTACCTTCTTCCCCTGCTAATAAAACAGCCTGGATCATCAGACTGAGGCAAGCTCTAATCTCACTTCACACTTCACTTTTCGATGGGAAATGCAAATTAACTACCAGCAAGTCTATGAAACTAAACAAATGAGCACACACCCGTTCTTCGATTTGTTGCATCGAAACTCAAATCCCTGACTTTTGACTTCATGACCTCAATCTGAGTCTGAGCCATCTTCTGTGTGATTGGACAAAACAGCTCGTTACATGCCAGGGGACAAATTCAGAAACGCCTTATCTTATCTATCTCACAAGTGTATTGTCTGTTGGAAAGTCTGTTTAACATTGCTTCAGAAAGACTGAATAAATGATAAAAAACATGCTTCATTCAACCAACTATCATAGAGGTATATCATGTAAGTAATTACAGGAGAAGCGACTGGATTCAATCAAAGGTCCGGCAGCAAGGAGTATGAGTAAGAAGTCCTCACAGATATTCAGAGCAAGCAAAGCAGTGTGCAGTCCACATTCACTGGATGACAAGAACTTAAGTGTTTGCGTTTTCACACACGTGTCATAAAGTTTTGTGACCACATTGTCTGTTGTGCACGCTCATCTAGCTACCATCTGTTTACTTAGAACTTTAGCATCTGTATTGACACTTAATGAAGCAAGCGTGGAGTTTTTTTTTTCCAAACATAACCAGGGTGAGAACTGAGAGGAACTGAAACTATAACAAAAGTTACTGATGAGCAGTAGAACATTCAGCAGAATATGTCTGTAACTAACCATTCCAATCACTCTACTACATGTGTATGTGTACTTGTTTAACTTTAACTTATAAACAGGATGTTTTTTTCTATCTAAGGTTGTGTTTCAACAACATGTAAATGAAGGAATAAAGATTGTCCTTTGTTTTTTATAAATAGCATCTTCACCTGTTTGCACGGTAATAAGAAACAACCCTGTTTTAAGGATTATGTTCATCTAAACACGAACCTACAAGAGTAAATAAATAAACCCAGGGACCGGATCCATAAAGAGATTTTGAAATAGTCCGTAATGTTAGCTTTCCTCTTAACATTATCCTTCACTGAACTTTTCACAGTAAAATATCTTTGTACTTGTTGAACATTTTCTTCTGCAGTCAACAGTCAAGTGGTTCGATGTGGGTTGCTTGGTAAAGCATGTTGTTTTAGTTTAAAAGCCTACGGAAGATAGTCAAGAACTAGACAGCCCTGTAACAGATTAAGTTAGACCTTTATGTGAATTCTGACTATTAGCCTTAATCAAAGGTCTTCAGTATAAAGAATGTTGAGAAAGGGTGGATAGTGGGAGCTCAAACCTCTGCCCTATGACTTAAAATACAACACTTCCTTTGCCCAAAAAAAGTTGCCAGTGTACATAATCTGGCCGTTTCGTGTCAAAACATGATTGGCAAAACAAATCAGTCCAGTATGAAAATATTATTTTCAAAAAAACTTTATTTCTGTGCATATGATTTTAATAAAAATCAGTTTAGTCCACTATGCACTAGCTTCCTAAATGCTGATCAAAGAAAGAAGAACTACGCCTCTAATAGAAAGTAGATCAGAGAACTTATTTGCAAAAGCTATTTTTGTTAGTATTCTATCAGTTTCCCTTATCATTCCCTAGAAGTTATGAAGAAATAATTAAGATATTGTCCCTTAGGATATGAGATTATAAAGTGACAAAGATATATTGCATTTATTTTAGTAGCTGGCTTCATGTGGGAAAACAATATGAAATATTGACTTTATCATTTAGATAAATTAAACAATAGATGAGATAGGTTGAGTATAAAACAGTGTTGTGTATCTACATTTGGAGCCAAATCTTATCAAATGCAAACTAGTACAGACACTCAGAAATGATACAGGGACGTTGCAAAAAGCTCATGGGCATCCAAGCAAATAATATACTGTATACCAATGCATAAAAACTGCCCACAAGGAGCAGATTTGTCAGAGTCTGGCCGAGCTGACAGTCATCTATGCTGACAGAGGAGCGTACTGTAACATCATCCCGTCACAATTCCAGTCAACGCCCTCACGAGAGGTTGATTAGGGGGATAAGGAGATAGTGGAATGTAAAAGGAGGACTACAGGGTGAGTAACTGGCATAACAGTGCAAAATAAAATAAAAAAAGATTAAATAGATGCAATTAAATAAAGTGTGGAGTGGGGGACTAAGAATGGAAGCAGAGGTGGAGGGGGAAGGAAGGAGAGATGAGAAGACGTCTTATTGAGAAACAAAATGAGGGATGCAGAGGATAGTGAGGAAATTGATGAGGGGATGGGGAGAGGAATGGGAAGCAGAGGGAAAGGGAGGGAGAGTGAATAGACGGGTGAGAACATGAGGGATGAGTGTTACCAGCAGTGCCGGGATAGGAAGTGTGTCTCCATAAACATTACTGTATCTAGGTCTTGCTGATCATACACTCGCCCGAGGAGACCAAGAAACACAATATAGGTCCCAAAATCCATGATGGATGAGGCCCGGGCTCCAATGTCAGCCCACTCAGCGCTCCCCACCAACAGGGACAAATCACCCGGCCACCGCCCCCCTCTCAACACGCAGGCTAATACAACTAATGGAGCTATCTACAGGGTTCGACGTGGTTGATGCTCTTTGAATTGACTTTTGCTGCCTTGTTCTTGATCCACCGGGGAGTTCCTGTTTTTGTAAATAATGCTTCATACATAAACCTGTAGTGATGGCATGTTGTTTTTAAAATTTGAGATAAATGTGTTTAATGACTTCAAAAACACATTTTTTTCACTTTTGCTGTGACGTCCCCCTCACTATGCTTTCATGGGCTCTCTTAGATCAGCTTCCTGCTTGCAACCAAAGAAATGGTGAATGAGCTCCAAACTTAGATCTGACAGTTTTTCTTTCTAAATGCCTCCTTTGTGCTGACCTACATCGCTTTTTCTTTCCAATCATCTTTCCTCCCTGGCCATTGCTGGCTCCAGAGGCTGCCATGGGGACCAGTGGCCGGCCTGGAGAGTCATTAGGAGGCTTGACTCGCTGTGATTGCTGGCTCAGACACACAATTGAAAGAGTCAGATATGCCAGCTGATAAAAGGGTGGCAACAACTTCCTGCTTGATTAATACTGTACAGTCTGGGGTTGTGCAACTCAGCGAGTGCAGTATGACATTACCGCTGCCAAGATTAGATCTCTGATTCCCATTGAGGCCCTCTAGCAACAATGTCGACACACACCATTTGAATAACAGCACCAATCAAATGAAATTGACTGTTGATCTTGATGTGTTTATCATCATCTCCAAATGACAATATATTACAAGGTTTCCTTGTTCAGACTGGGTGGAAATAACAAAAATAGGTTATTTATTTGTGGAAACGTTTGAGGGGACCCAATAAATGTTAGTAAAATATATATTCTTGTTTTAGCTTTGATCTCCACCAACTCTGGAGGGAAATTTCTGGCTCTTTAGCTAGTAAATGCCCCACTGTGTTTACCAAGTAGTTGCTAACTTTTTGATGCTGGCAACAGTAAATTTATTAGAGGTTTCTATCTGAAAACAGCTGAAATTACACTGATAAGAGTGAACCAAAACAATAAAGTTGTGAGCCGTAAAACCAAAACAATGAGCTGAAAGACACTGTAAGGTTTCTAAGAAAAGAGAGGAACTGTTGTGTCGGGTGATACTTTTTCACTCCAGTGACTTAATAATTTAATACATTGCTAATATAAAATTTTCGATGACTGCAGGTTTAAATGGCTTAATATCAGTTAAACAACCTTCCCCTGGCATTTAATTTAACAAGTTGCAGTAAATAAATTAGATATACAGTATGTACATATGTCAAAAGGATTATCAATCAATAATAGGGGCAGATCAATCCATCATACAAAACAAAGCCAACAGAAAAAAGTTCTTTTTTAAACACACTCCCCAAACAAATATGTAAAACAGTGAACAGCATACAGTAATTAAACAACAGAATCATCAAACATACAATGCAGGGAAAATGCCTGACAAAAGTTTGTTTTCAGAAAACGTTGTCTTTGAAATTTGACGCAACTGTTGACAGTGTGTTGTTTTGCATATTTTTACTCATCCCTTATTCTTCATATACGCTGTTTGAAAACAGGCATGCAAAGCCTAATTTTTATTCTTACTACTTTGAAATCTTTTCCTCTCCTATTTGCTGTGGCAATTTTTCAAGATGATTCCTGTGAGGTTTGTCTTTTTTTTCCCACGAGAGCTTCCAGCTTCTCAAGAGTATTTTTTTTTTGCAGAGGTAAAAATATGACAAATACCTCAGTATCAGTGAATTTGAAGGACATGACTATGAACTGTTAAAGCAGAACAATGTGATAAGATTATTCTAGACCTCCTTCAGAGTGGTCCACAATCTGAACATCCCATCATTAACAGTCTGTGTAGGCAGAATGTAGTCTTGCTTGGTAGTTACTAGAAGCAGTCTTTGCAGTTTGCACATTTTGCAGCTTTTACAAACTTCATGTTTAGAGTGGAGGTTGTCTAGGGCCAGTAACGCTTTTGGGTTTATTCATATTTATTTCCCTGTTGCCTCTGTGTGTGCTGCATCTCTCTGAGCTCATGAGGATGCAGCTCTGCCATGCAACAGCAGCTTTCTGAGATCATAATAACACACAACAGCTTCAGAGATCCCATCATAGTTATCTGCAGGTGGGTTATCATGTCTAGTCCACTGCAGGGCTTTGGCCAGTCTACCACAGTGACCCAAACTGATTTACATAACAAGGAGTGTAATATAAGAGATGAGAGGACCTTTGACCTAACGTAGATAATTAACGGTTTTGTCTGTAGATAACAAATCAGCAAAAAACAAAATGTGTCCTTTGAAGATAAGCTGCATCGGTGTTTTATGATAATTTATCGTTAAGATGTAATAAGTACAGGACAGCTTTTGAGGACAAAGCTTCGGCCATTTCTGCATCCTAAATCACAGATTAAAACTCAACTTTTTACACAACGCACTGATTACAATAGATCATATCAAAGTGTTATGTTGCAAGCTTTGATGAGCATCTCTCAGCATCTGAATGCACAAAGTATCTGCTTGTATATCACCACTTAACCACAAACTAGTCATACATATCTTCACTTATGTAAACATAGACTCCTTTGAACAAGGAAAACAAGTGCTGTGTTTTATGAGATAATTATGATTCATGCCTACAAGTTCCCGGCAGCTGTGAGGGTCAGTGACTATTGAGTGAACTCAAAAAACTCATTAAATCTGCATTTATCAATGTTTTTTTATAAAAACAATGGATCAATTGACTGTCTGCAATGTAAAAGAGATCGCTCGTAGTCATGAACTGACAAAGAATGATCACTTACTCTGCAGTTCCTCTTTTAAATCATTGTTTAAATTTTACAGTCCCACAAATGTAGTGTTTCAGTTCAGTTTCACTGCTTGCATCAACCTTTTTTTCCAGCAGCAGCAGGCAGCTGTTTCCAGTGAAAAGGCTCTGATAAACACACTGCACACTATCTGGCCAGCACCAAATGGCAGACAGACAAAGTGAGCAACTAGCAGGTGAACATGGTGGATTTTTTAGCACCTACCATAACGGCAATGCTTGGTTACAGCTTTTTCTGCTGCATCAAAGTGCTTAAAAAAAATCAGTTACTGCAGTTTTAGTTAGAAATGTCTAAATATCTTAAAGCAAGGGTTCCACTTGTTCTGCTCGTTTACTGTCCATATTTAGACTTGACGTAATGCAAAGCACACAGCTTTTATCCTATTATTTTTCTATTATCAGATTTGGCGTTTGTAGATATTTGTGCTGTGAGCTGTATTTGATTTCATTAATAAACTAACACAATCTCAAAGCTCTTTGGGAGTGTCTATTTTTATCTTCCAGCATATTTTCTAGAGAGCTGAGAGATAGGGTGTCCCACTCTTTCTGTCTCTCTTTCACTGTCTGACAGCATCTTGTCTTGTCACATATTCTTGGCCGCATCATCCTGTTCCATTGTTCTCAGTCTGGTGTGCTCCATAAAAACAGCCGGGAGCTAGCCAGCCGGGTGCAGGGAGTTTACCGGGTAACTACCGAGACACAGGGATGAGAAAGACATAGATGATGATGGAGAGATGTTATTAGTTGTGGAAGGACAGTAGACGACTTGGCCTACACGACCCCTCAGGGTAGAGGCTCGCTGGCTGTGAGTATAGTGAGATGCTTGACAGACCTCCAAACAGTGAAAGAGTGAGAGGATGATGATGATGGGGGGGGGGGGCGGAGACAAATAATAAGCTGGTCCTCATCCCCTGACTGACACTTGGACATTTTAAATTGAATTTTAAAAGCATACAAAAGGTCACAATTGTTGTCAAAAACAAGACGTGTTCTTTTTTTCAAAGACAGACGGCTATTTTTGATCAACCAATAATTCACAGATGACCTAGTTTAAAATGCACACTTGGATGCACTGCAGAGAGGGTTTGAGAAAACTTCTAAAAATCCATTTAGTCTTATGTGGAACTACACCCAGGGTTATGCTCAACCTTCTAGTATCAAAACAGTGGATCCCTTAAACACTGGGATGGGATGAGAGGGCAGCAGGTTTAGACTTTTGTTCACCAGCTGAGATATTGTCAGTCTCTGACAGCAGCTCTGAGATCAGTGGTAGATGAAAGGTTAGCATAATTTTAAACGAGTGGTTCATGTGAAGAATCTTCCTACTAAATAAAGAGAGTGCCCTTCTCCTGTGACTCGCAGATCAATCAGTAAAAAACTAATGAGCAGACTTTAAAAAAAGGTCTGGATGAAGAACACAGTAGACAAGAAAAACAAAGGAACAAGTGGATCCTTAATGTGAAGTTGAAAAGAAAAGGTGGTGAACATTGAACTAAACACAATGTCAAAAAGAAAAACTAACAGTGCAAGGTAAGGTTGTCATGGGGACACTAATGACATCCGTTTTTTTTTTTTATTCTGGTGACACCATTGATCTTAAGAGATACTAATTTGAATACAATATTTTTTAACTATTTAACTAAGGATTTTCCAATAAATGATGCTACTGACCAGTTTCAAATATGTTTTCCTATCAAATAATGGACAATTTTGTTAAAAGTAAGTCCTACTGTTCTGTGTTGCTTTTCATAATAATCATATGAGTAGAATAAACAGCATCAAAAGCAGCTAAGATTTACTCTGTTTTAAAAGCAACAATGTGTTGGTAATTTACCCTAGGATAGCTTCAAAATAATTTTGATGCTACTCTGACGAGTAATAAGGATAATGGTGCCTCTGTCATTCCCATTCTGCGCCCTGATCGCCTGTTCTTGTGCTCACCGTAACTTTTAAAAGTAGATACAATCTCCAGGCATATGCTGTAAACGATTTACGGCAAGAAGGAGGATTTTGATGAAACAGGATCCTATTTAGGGAGAATTTCTTTCTGGTTTTCCCTCTGATGTCCTCTGGCTGCTCTGCCTCTACTCTCAGAGAATTACGGAGTTTCCTATTGAACAAGGTTTTACTTGATGCAAAAACACCAGGGGGGGTGTTGGTATGCGACAATGTTAGCACAGGTGCATTAGACTGCTGGGATAAGAAGATATTCAGACCCGGGGTGAGGAAGAAGTTAATGTTTTTGTTTTTTCTGCAAAACAAAAGCCTGCAAAGACAGACGGACGGCTGGCCATCTTGCTGTTGGACTAGTACTATTAGCCGGCTTGCTATGTCTTATAATGTTGCACGTGCTTAAGGTTTTGCTGCGTTAGCAAAGTTTATGACTCAGTAGTTTTTTTTTTTGTATCTAGCATTTGTATCTGTTGATATTTATGACAGCTTTAAATAAGTTAATGACACTCCCAAACTGTAGGGGCGCCAAGTCGCGAGAAAGACAAATACTACGCATTATTGCTTTAACTATAAACTATAAAATGAAAATTACTTCACCATTTCAGACTATGAAACTGTTTATCTTTCAAGTTACCTACAACACTTAAAATTACACGGCATCATTACGTACCTCTCCAGTAAGACAGCCACCTCAGGTACTTGTTTTATTCTTGTGCCAAAACTAATTTTTTTATAATTCTTCTCTCTCTTTTTCTCATTACCTCTTTTCTGGTGTGGTCTCGTTCTCTATGCTTGCTGGAGCTTCCTGGAGATCTGGGAGGTTGGCGAAATCATCCTGTTCAGCCAGCCCGATTGCTAGAGATAGAACAACCATCTTCCCCTCACTGGACACAGGGACAAACAAGACCACACAAAATGTAGACAGATAGGCACAGGGACACACACACACACACACACAAAGATTTGAAGGAAACACTCATTCATTTTACGTACAAAGAGAATGGGAAAAAAATGGAAAACCGCTGTGAGGACACCATTTCATCTTAACAAATCCTCCATCCATACATCTGGTTGAGATACACAGCAGTATCTCAACCAGACATGTGTGCTATGGAGTTAGTTGAGATTCCAATGTAGACTTTATTAAAAAAAAGACACATTAGTAAAACTCACGCCAATTTTGTATACTTAGTTTTTTTTTTCTTACTGATAGCTGCTTTTCTGTTGTCATTTAACACTCTAAAAACTTGGAAAACATTGGAATCTGTTGGTTTATTGTATGTGCAGAAGCAACCATAACCTAAAAAATTCAACTTACAATATATCATTTTGCATTTCACTACACATCTTAAAGCGTAACTCTCGCCAAAATGCCACTTAGGGTCTTTTTGTGAAAGTACCCTTGTTTAAACTCTTAATTATGACAGAAGCACCACTTTTACTAATGACCGTGTTTTCGTTTTCGGTCAAATGGCATCTTGAATGGGAGTGCTAGGGACACGATAGCTTAAAGATATTGAGAGATTTTTAAAACACTAAAAGGCTTGGCACAACATGAAACTTTGCTCCAAGTATCACCAATTTCAATTCAATTTTATTTATAGTATCAATTCATAACAAGAGTTATCTTGAGACACTTTACAGATAGAGTAGGTCTAGAACACACTCCATAATTTACAAGGACCCAACAGCTCTAGTAGTTCCCTCCAGAGCAAGCCACAGTGCGACAGTGGCGAGGAAAAGCTTCCTTTTAGGAAGAAACCTCGGACAGACCCAGACTCTTGGTCTGACGGGCCGGTTGGGGTTGAAATGAATAGTGGCATTAACAGTCACAGTAAAAGATAATGGAACAGTGACTAAAATAGTCATTTGTAGTAGTTCATGGCATGACAGGGGACCGCAAAGCTTTGCAGGATGACACAGGGCATCGCAGGACGTGTAGCAGGACCACGGCGACAGCTGCAACCATGATTTTGGAGCCTCCCTGATCCAAGGAAACACGCTGGGGGAAAAAAACAAAAGGGGCTCTACACATGAACTTGAGCATTGAGAACATTGTTTGTGTACACAGAGTTTACTAAAAAGAAAGGTTTTGAACCACTTACTTTAGCAGTTGGTGTTTATGCTATTTGCCATCTTGTCAGTCAAAAAGTGTCGATCTCCGAATGCAAATAAAATGACTCCATAGGAGGAAATGTCCTTCTTATGTGAGGCTCCGTTTTCAACTACAAGGTCAATATCGTTTTTCACTTACAACAAAGCAACAAATTATCCACGCATTTATGGAAATAACAAAATATTGTTATTTCCATAAATATTCATAAAATATTCATAATATATGAATTTCCCCGCCTAACTAAGCTTTAGGAGCATTCCATCTTTACTCTCCTCCCTCGACTATTTTTGACTTGCTGGATGGACGGCGACTGGAAACACCAACAGCTACAGTCAGTTGGTAAAACATTTCTTGTTAGTAGACTTTTTGTACACAATGTTCTCAATGCTTGTGTTAATGTGTAGAGCCACTGGTGAAACCTGAGCAAAGTTTCACGTTGTGTCGAGCTTTAGTGTTTTAAAAATAGGTATTCTGAGGCTACCGTAAAAGTGCCCCTAGGACTCCCATTCAAAAGGCCATTTGACTGACAACTAAGATATGGTTTATCTTAAATATGAGGCTTCCGTTCTAATTATGCTTTTAAACAAAATGTTTGACTCGGGTACATTCACAAGAAGACCCTAGGTTGTTTTTTGGCAAGAGTTACGCTTTAATGGGAGTCTTTCTTTCTGTCCACCTTATTCAACATATGACACCAAAATGACTTCTGATGTGCATATTTCAACACTAACACAAATGTTAAACTTTTAAGTGATCCACAGTTGGTAAGGTTTCATTCTGGAAGATTCATATATTTGGAAAACATAATCAGTCATTAATCAACAGTCATTTCCATCATCAGTAATGTCCTTTACACAAATATTTAATGCACTACCTTCAGACTCCGGCAAATCTCTCTCTTTTTTTGTATTATAGCAAATAAGACGAAATATTGTAGAGGTCAGAAGAAATTAGATCCACTGTCGCTGAAAAGAGATCAAAAGACTGTTTTTTTTCTTTACCACTCCCTCTGTGAGGTTGAGTGTGCTGTTTAAAGCCAACCAGCCTTTGAATTACTAAAAAGTCTTTTTCTCACATTTGGGATAATGCGTAGCATCTATGATTACTTAATGTACTCTAGGCTGTAGCATTAGCTTGAGCAGTTTCTACTACATATTTTGACGATTTTGCTGGGTTGATTATTTCTTTAGTTATTTAACACTGACACCATGGTGTATGACTCATAAAAGAGTAGCCAGTGCAGATTTAATATTATTTGTTTTATAGCATAAAGTAAATACAAATCTTGTATCATCCTGTATCCCCTGTATCATCCCAAAAAGTGGGGTTGTTACAGGGGATATTGATCATGGACCAACATGTGCAATAAATTAGACAAATAAGTAAGGTGCTTTTTCTTTTAATGCATCATTATAATATATGAGGTTATACAATGCATCAGTGAACAAAAAGTTCTTATCACAGAAATGTATTTACATTTTTAGAAACTTGTTTGCCTGAAATGTGCATCATTAGCAGAAAGGTTTAGAACCACTGATGCTTTCATGGCTTTATCATCCTGTGTTATACTGCATGTTTCCTAAAAAAAATAATGTGTAAAAATAGAAAAGCATGAGAAAAGGGTTTGCATTGTCTCAGACAAAAAAAATTGAAATGACATGCAGAAAAAAGCAAAAGCAAAAAGAAATCCATGGAAATTGAGGTGGCCTTAACAAAAACCCGCAACAAAGAAACATATCAAGTTGATTTTCAGCTGTTATTCTCCCTCTAAAATTGCCCGAGGTCATTTAAATTACATCTTACTGAAATATGCTGCACCGTGAATTTAAGAGACCATGCAAACAGTGACCTTAACAAATTAACATTTGCCTACAACTAACCTTGTAATTCCCAGTCCTAAAATAACAACCCACATGTCGGCACAACATTAACATTATTCTGGCTTCTCATACTTTTCTCTCTGCCTCTATAATGCTGTTTTCCTCTTTATGTAGCCTCAAACATAGCCTGCTGAAGCAAAAACAACGCTTATGTATTTACTTACAGCCGTCATTTCTTAAAGGGCAATTTCAACATGATTAGGCTCATCCTTAATAATCACCTGACTGCCAATTTGAAGGCATAATTATAAAACATTTAGGACAACTTTCCATTTTTATTTTGCAGATTAGCAGCGGTAAAGAAACGTTAATAATTACTCAAACATTTTATTTTAGGAGAAAACAAACAGAGATGGCTCATGTGGTGTTCCTGAAACAGTGTGTTAATACAGTAATCAATACTTCTTTCACAAATGTTTAAATCCTGAAAAGATGAGCCAGATACTATGTATCTAGTAATAATACTTGTGTGATTTTGTACATGGCCAATAAGTATTAACAAATATCAATAGGATCAACAGACAACAAAATGTGCATCTTAAATCCTCCCTATTTACCTGACTGATGTTTTTGTCAGTTTCTCCTTATTTTTCTTCTGATATTCTTCCTCTCATCTATCTATATCTCTCATTTATGATCTCAAGAGGAGCACACTAGCACTTGAGAAACCACTGGGGATGTGTAAACAGTACCAACATGAGGCCCGTCGATAAGGGGAATGGATTTGTATAGATGTCCATAAAAGACACACGCACACCAACAACAGGGTTCTGAAATCATTAACTCCTAGACCAGCTCTATTGATCTGAAATGTAGGCGTGTGGGGGGGGGGGGGGGGGGGGGGGGGGGGGGGGGGGGGGGCGCATTTGCACACGTGGAAGGAGAAATATGCTGCCTTTGGTCGTTCATACCCCACTGATTACATGATTTTCCTACTCCCCAAAATGTTTTCCCTCAGGCTCAACAACTGACATGTTTGGTCCAGTAAAATTCATTAGGAACAGGGCCGATAGGCGATGCCACCTCCCTATATATGTGCCCAGCCTCATTTGAATCATGATGTACAAAGGCAGGGAGGTCACTGGCCTGGAGACACTGTTATGGGAAGAGATGCATAAAGTACCGGAGTATAGAGCTCTGTGTGTAAATTGGTGTGATTGTCTATGTTCATGGTTAGAAGGGGAGAGGGAGACGTCTACGTGATGCTGCTTTGTAGAGCACATCGCCTGTAATCTGTTATTCAAGTCAAGCGGAGAAAGAGAGCTCTTCGTGCTCAGTATCTCAAACAATAAGTAGCCTTCGCACACCAGCAGCCGCCCAACTCTGTAGTGGAAGAATCTGAAAATCGCTAATGTTGTAAAAAAAACGTTATTATCTCTGCCAAAGTGCAGGGTGACAGAATTTTTCTTCTGAACACTGATTGGGTTAGAAGTAGTTATTTTAAAATGTGTTTCTTATTGTTGTGTATAATGTGTGAAAAACTATTATCAAGAGAGATTGATCAAGTCTGTAGTATTTAGATCGTGTGTAAAAACGCAGTTTATTCAAAAAGCTGAACCTGTTTTAGAACTAATAATTTAACAGCTTTCCAATGCTGCCCAGCTGTTTCAACCCATGCATTCCTCCTCCAAAGTTTTGCTATGAATCTAGACACAAAGGATCCATATAGAGGAAAATAACCTTACAACAGCCCCAGCATGTTACTGCAACTGTGAAGTTCATGTATGCATGCTGTGATGATGCACACATGCAATAGATGAAGACCTTGTGTAAATCTTGGTTTTATGAAACTTTTTACAACCCAGTTAAATTCATAAATATACTTTGGACAAGTTCAAAACATATTTTGTTTTCTTAAGACCCTCTAGAGTTATTAGGTATTCACAATATATATACACTTGGTAAATATATGATAATATTCAGATGTTATATCTACAACTCACTTTGCAGCATACTCAGAGATTACAGTGTCTGTGAGAAGACAACGTCACCTGTTGATGGTGGACAATGACTTAATGTGCATAATGTAGTAAACATTGATACATCCATCAACATTGCAAACTATATCCTGAAAAGTTATCTCAGTTGACCTGAATCCGTATCTCTGGCAAAGCCTCAACAACATTTCAACATTTAAAATTTTGCAAAGGTAATGTCTTTTGACACGCTTTCCCAAAGCAACATTTTACAGAGTAGAAAACTTCATGACACTTACAAGAACGACTTGACATCCAGCCCTCTGTGGCGGATCTGCTCCATCATGTGATCCCAGCTCCCAGGATTTGACCTCGATCGACCTGTCCCTGCTCCTCTGTGCCGGGAGGTTCCAGCCGGACTCCCCCGGACCCCGCGCGGGCCCCCACGGTGGCCCCCGCCGCCTGGGCCTGTGTGCAGCTGGCCCAGGCTCTGTGAGGTGACTGGGGGGTCGTTTGGGCCCGGAGGGGGCTGGTGAGTGAGGGGCTGTTGGAGGCTCTGCTGCCGGACTAGAGGCCGAGGGCGCGCCACGGCCGAGGACGGGATGTGCTCCAGGGTGGAAGCAGACGAGAGGGAAGCGTCCCCGAAACTGAACAGAAACATGGGAGCACCGAGGACAGAGATGGATACAACAGGGAAGACATCCAAGTTAGAGATAACATGAGACATACAGGACAGGGCAGGTAGTTTTAAAAGGGATTTAGAAGAGATGAAAGTATTTATGTATAAAAAAAGTAACGTGATCATGTTGATATCAAAAGGAAGCAGAAGGTAAAAATGGCAAAACATAGATACAGCAGTGTTCACAGTGAGTATCCATGGGAGAGGGGATCAAGAGAGAAGAAAGAACAAAGAAGACCAGTGAAAAAGGGAGAAAGAAGAAAAGAGTTGTCATAAAGATTTCGATTACTATTCAACATCTGTATAAAAACAACTGTGTTGAGTTTTACGCGTATGCTGCATGACAGTGTATGAGTGTGTGAATGGGCTGGCATGCAACGTGTAAAGATTCAATTATTTTTCTCCAAACTGGCGTCAAAACAAACCTCTACAGTGGAAGTGAAAGTGTCATTATCTCAGTCTCTTTTCTCTATCTGCAGCGCTAAATTGTTTCTGTATGTTACCTCTTCCTTTAATTAGCCTTGACCTACTTACACCTTCTTGCCTTTCTCTCCCACCAGTCTCTCTCTAAGGTCCTTTCTGCTACTGCTCCGTTTTCACCTTCCACTCTTTTCTTTACCTTTGTACTTCTGAGCTCAACTGTTCTCCATCTCTTTTGTCCATTCGTCCATTCTCAACTCTCAGCCCTTATATCAATCAATCTCCACACCACCTCCGATCAGTGTTCATAAAGTCTGCTCTTTAATTACCGGTCTGCTACTCTTACAATTATGTAATAATGCTTCACCGCTTATCCACCCTTCAATTACTGCCCTGCCTGAAAACTATAAGCTTGTACTGAACAGCTCTGTCTGGAGCTAATACTGTGAGGGAGGATTTATTGCCTGGAGTTGAGTTGTGTTAGCGCTTTCTCTTCAGTATTATCTCGGCTCTAACTCTGGTGGAGAGCCATGAGACAAGCCCATTGAGGAGCAGAGCAATGCTGGATCATGTAAATATAAGACAGAGCTCATATACTGTACATGCACCCATGCATGCAGGTTCCCTCCTTCACACACACTCACTCACATGTTGCACGCTATTAGGTCTTTCCTGAGGAAAGGCTTTGATGAGAATGTAGATTTACTTTTGCATAATATTTTAACTGAATACATGTGAATTAATGAATAAAAGTTGTTTGCTAGTTATCTGTAAAGCAGATGTGTTACAGAGTTTTGAGGCCGGAGGAGACATTTTGGGCATTTAGGGTTCCAAAGGTAAAAGCCTGGTTCATTTTCTGCACAGAAGCCAAATGGTAGTTGGGGCACTTCCCAGGCTTGGATAAAGCTTTAAGTTCAAGGCAAGCTACTGCCTTTAAATAATATTAGGTTCTTTGATATAAGTCAAAAAGGTACAAGGTATATGTGTATATACAAAACCTGACTAGATAAGTTCATCATGACTCATAAGATGCATGCAATTCTGAGAATAAAGTCAGAACTCCCATAAATATTTCACCAGTGGCCCTAATCTTCTTCTGTATGTTAAGGTATATACAATCAAGGAGCTTCAAATACTTTGTTTTTCAATTTTTAAATCACTTTAATTTTGGGTTCTTTGTCAATTTTGGCAAAGTGTTTTGAAGCAACCCAAAAGAAACAAAGAAAGTGTTTTGAATTTGCTACAGCTATGATTCGTGCCTCTGACTGGCTTCTTTTCCAAAGCAACTGCAGCTGAGGCTCATGGGTAAAGTTGTATTTAGATGATTTTCAAATGTGTTGATGGCATCTTGGCACACAGAACTGCCTGTTATCTTTGTGGAGATCTGACTACAAAAAGGATTAAATGCAGGTATTGTAAGACTGTGATTGATTGTTTGTTGTTGTATGTTGACTGGAACAAACATGGAGTTTTGATACTGGGTTATTTCTGATGATCCCGTAAAAAGGTATTGGGTACTAATACCCAGCCCTAATTACAGTGGCTGCTCACACTTTGCCACGTTGTATAAAAGATGTAAAAGAAAACATTTTTTTATTATTTATGTCATTGATGGCTGTGTGCACTCACACTTCAAGCTGACTCTACTCATCTTCATGTTCATACATTGTTAAATAAGTTAAAAGGCTATATAAAAGTTTCTTGTCATTCATTTTATGTTAACTTATTTGAGTTCTGATAAACTTAAGCTCTTAAAGCATCTATATATATATATAACACACTGTATTTTTTTAAGTTTACCTACCAACGATTACTTTTTTACAGTGTATATGTTGGTTTAAACTTTTCCAAGATCAATCTTCTCTCCACATGATGTATTGTTCATATGGTCTAATCACAAGACGTGTTCCATTTGGATTGGTGGACAGAGTTGAAATGCAATGTTAGAACAATAAAAGGTTGTCATTTGACCATCAAATATATATAAACCAGACACTGCAGCGTTGGTACAGCCACGTGTAGATATGAAGGATAAATAGAAAGGATCCAGTTGCACACATAGAAAGCTTTGTGTTGCACATTATTTCTGGGTCATGTTATCACAAATGACATCATAAATCAATACATCTGGCTGGATTCATGATGGCATTAGGCCAGACAGCTTGGAGCGGGTCCATGGGCTAATACATTTTGCCAGTCTGTTCGCTGTCATAAATTTGGCAAAGAATTTACTCTTATATACATATGATTTTTTTTTTTAACTTGAAGGCTCTACAAGTTCTCTACACTGCTCTACAGTGTTTTTATTTCTTAACTGATTTTGTGTAAAGCACTTTGAATTGCCCTGTTGCTGAAATGTGCTATACAAATAAAGCTGCCTTGCCTTGCCTTGCCTTGCCTTACAACACAGAGTCCTTTCCTTTGATTGTTGTATCTACTTATGCTTTCAGGTGCTGCTGTAGATCTTTATTGTCTTCTGCATCTGTCTGTAAAGAACCAGAACCATGCAGTCATTCACATTCCCTGAGCAAGCGCCCTCTTTATCTGCTGTATTGTATTACTGACTTAGAGGGTTATTTTCACATTTCTTCTTGCTTGAAAGTCAATTAAGATGACTATAAACCTTGAATGATTTTGTAATTAAGGAAAATTGAGGAGGGTGAAGAACAAGGTGACAGAGTCAGAGCGAGAAAGGAAAAGAAAAACCAACAGAGAAGAGCCAGAGTGTGAGAGAGAGGGTGGGGAGGTAAATGCCCACAAATAGAAACCAATTCCAGAGGAGAAATGGAAAGACCGGTAGATCTAAAAGGAGGAGTGACAGGAGTGAAGAATAGTACAATTTAAATTCAAATCCAAAAATTGTGCAAGTCTAATAGTGATGTTAAAATACAGTGTATTAAAAGATTTACTTTATGAATAAATACTTTATACCTTGTGAAAATAAGTCAAACGTGAAAAATTAATTCCTTATGCATGGAAGCAATTTATGTCTATAAATACCAAGTCTGAAGGCAGAATTCTGCTGGGTTTCTAATCAATCTACTGTATCATAACATGAAACAATTATAGATAGAAGTTGGCTAAAGATAGTTGAATGGAGGATGACTTTCAAAGTGTTCTATTGTAAATCTACATGCTGTACTTGTTTATAATCTTTTATATAATATAAGTATTTTCTGCTCTAGATTTACTGAATGAATTACTTAGGCAATACAGTACAAGAGACTGATTATATGGGCACCAATTTACATACATAGATCTTTTATTCATTATTCTATTCAATGCATACACAAAAAATCATGCAGCTTTCACGAACCATCATTTGTTTTTCCCCGTCCAACTCACCCAAAATAATACCCCAAATAATAGCAGTCCAATATCACTAAGCTCATAAATCATATTTTTTGGTAGAAGTGATATTTCTACATGGCGAAAAATGTACTTGTAAGTGTTGTAGAGTCATAGAAAACCAACAGACCAACAGACATAGAATGCTGCCCATTCTATGTAATGGAATCTGTTACTGAAAAAGGCATTTTCAAAATAATAGCAGTTGTTGGCGCCATTTTATTGATGACCAGCATGTGATGCTGGAGGTGGGAAAGTTTATTTAAATGTGGCCTAATTGGTTCAGCTGTGTTGCGCACAGCAAGGTCACAGTTTTTTGACCGTGGTTAGGTGTATGGTCATGTGGTAAGATTAAAAGAAGAGCAGTTATTTTGTTTGATTAGTTTGATTAGTTTGCCATATCCAAAATGAAGTTTAAACTGTTGGACAACAAGTTATTCATTGTTGATTGTTAGTACAAAGACACGCATTTACACTGATGCCACGCGTTAATTACTAAACAAAAAAATGTGCACCAACAGCAGTATTGTGTTCAATTAGTGAGGTGATTGATTCTTTGAAGAAACAGGTGTCAATTATGGCCCATATTTAGGGAAGGAAGGAAGCAAATGTTGTGCATGCTGGTTATAGTTCATTTCACACTGAAATACTTTTAAATGATTTCAAATGTCTTGAAATGGCACCCAAAGCCTGAATGACGTGGGAAAAACGGTCAACTACAATGGGAATGGATCAAAGAATAGCCAAAATGTTAAAGGCTTAACCAATGATCAGCTCCTGGAAAATCAAAGAAGACTTAAAGTTATCTGTGAGTACTGTTGCGATCAGAAAGAAGGCTTTCAGCTAGAAAGTCCTACTGCTGAAAAAAAGACATGTACCGATAGGTTGAAATTTGCCAAAGGACACATTGACTGGCCAAAGGTGAAATGGCGCAACATCCTGTGGACCAATGAGAGCAAAATTGTTCTTTCTTTTTTGGGTCCTAGCAAGTCTTGGTTCAAGATGAACAAGACTGATGTCATGGAGTGGCCAATTTACACATTAAATGTGTGAGTTTGTAGAAAAAACAAAATGTATTTTTTTGAACAGCCTAGTATTCATTTTGGTTATGTTCTGATTGGGAATTGAATGTTCAGTGTTCCCAATGCATTGATATTATGGAATTAAAAGCTATTCTAAGGATTTTGAGTAGTATTCACTTTTTTTTTTTTTAAACACACTGCTATTATTCTGAACACACCTTTATAAGTTCAGCTATGTTTCCTATCTTTTTGACTTTACCCATGAGACTCAGCTCCAGTTGCTTTGGAGAAGAAGCCATGCATGGTTGGTGTTAGGAAGGGGAACAATTGAGCACATGCTAGTTTTTGGTTGTAAATTAGATGTGACTGTGGTTATAAAACTGTATATTTTGATGTTTTGTATTTCACCTTTGTGGAATGCAATATAGTAAAATACTTAGTCTTCATTTTTATGTTTTCATGTTTATATTATTGAGAAGTGGGAGGAGTCGCAGCTTTTTGCCCATTCTGTATTCCCATTTCCAAATTTTCCTTAAAGCGATATCCTCAATGATACTGAACATAGAAACACAGGGCTATCCTGGACAATCCTTTAGGTCAATGTTATGGCTACTTCTTTCTGAGAAAACATGCTTTGGCCATACATTTGGTGAACAGGTCCTAATCCTACAATCATAGTTAATGTCTGCCTCAAAGTCAGTATGTACACAGGCTTATCCCTTTGACTTTTTATCGAATACTGGTAACCAGATTAGTTAATCTTTTGTACTGACAATTTGACAACGAAGGGAGTTTCATGCTGATCTAAGCCGTAGAATTGCTTAAACTGTGAGTCACAGAATTGTCAATTTAAAAAATAAATGGGACTTTTACTTCAAAAACAAGGGCAAATAGCTCCTCTAACTTAGCAACTCAATTATCAATCGTTGCTGTTTACACTATTAGCTTATCATGTTGAATATCTGTTAGTTGTTTGGCTGGTGTACAAACATAATTGCAAAAACACACCTTCTGAGTTATTTGCAGAGGTTGATACACAGTGAACTTTGGTTAAAATTAAGCTGCATTGAACCATCTCTTAGGACAGGGCTCCTTTTGTACCACTGGCCTAATAAAACAGCTCTCCTGCTGTTTATGCAACCCACTCTGAATTTAAAAAGCTGTTACTTCAGATGAACAAGCACACCACCTTTGAAGAGTTTCGTTAGCCTCTTTTTAAAATCCTCAAAACTGCCACAGCCTTTAGAAAATTGGAGGCTGCAGAAGAATAGCATGAATGTGTGGATTCACTTTGTTTAAAGGACTGAAGCAGCTGCCTTCTCTTCCAGCCCATCCTTACATTCTCTTCATCTGCATTGTGTAAAAAAAAATCTCCTGTTGACATTCATCTTCAAGTGTACATGCAACAATGCCATTCACTATGTTTTTACAAAACTCACACTCTTTCTTGATATCCATACCATGCTGTTGTTGTGCCCTTGTTGCCCCTCATGCGTGACCCCTGTCACCATGTGCCACTCACTTGCCAAACCGTAGGCCACCGGCATGCATGTGGCTCTGGACCTTCTGCCAGCGACCGGCCTTGCTGCCCCCCGTCACCATGCTTCGAACGCTGTCACTGCGACTGGGCCCTGCCCCAGAGCAAGAACCACCCCCGCTGTCACTTGCCCCTGGTGAGGGTCCAGCACCATACTGCCCACCCTTATCCACAGCCCCACTTGGAGGAACAGTGGAGTGGGATCAGAGACAAAGAAACACCGACAGACAGAAAGATAGGACCAGGATACAAAGAAGAGAAACAGACGGACAGACGAGAGACAGACGTACAGAGCCGGACAGCAAAAGAGTCATCAGTAAAATAAGTCAAACTGGTGAGTGAGACACTTTGTGAGCTCTCAGTTCAGCCACAAGTGTCCAGTAAACAACAACCCTGAGCAGCTGCTGCTGGTGACTTAGAAAGCCAGAAAAAAAACAGTGACACGGTCGGAGCTGAGATTTCCCGTATTACCATGTGGGTAAATTGGAGAACACAGTTGTTTTTCTGTGGACACTCGTCTTGAACAAAAACCAATCTTCCATAATACAAAATTTCTGTTCAAAATGCACAGCACTCGCGGCCAATGGATTACTTTATTTGTTTATGTTAAGACAAAAGTAAGTGATTAAGACAATTGTAATGCCCAATTCCCTCACTGGCACAGTAACTACTTAGAATACACTGCCTGTAGTGATTTCTTATTGCAGCTTCTCACTTTACTAAAATCAGTTTTTAAAAATATCTCTGGTGATAAAAGGACACAGGAGTTTTGGGAGTTTAGAGATGCAGCAGCAGGTTAGCCTCATTTCACTCCACAAAGAATGATTTGCTGGCTCTGTGAATTGGGCATAATAGCTGAGGAACAATGCAGAGGGTTCTTAAGTATTTGAGATGCAGGTAATGATAACAGAACACTAATGCCACTCAAATCTCACAGCAACCCACCTGCAGCTCTCAATGAAAAACAAAAGCACCATTATCTAATGAGTTTGTGTGAAACTTTAGCATACTTAAATCGTGCCACCTAACCCACCCCAGCTGATCTCGACTTAAGACATCACAGAGACAAGTACAGACAGAACGTCGGCTTCAGTACAGGGACCTTTCAGTGAGGACAAACCACATGACACACACAGCTGCACACCGGGACAATGTCTTCAACAGCAATTATACATTAAGTGTAGGCTGATGGTAAAATTCATGATTTCTCACTAAACAATGACATTTTCTGACAACCTGTTTTAAAGCAGTCTAAATACTCTAAAAACTTTCCTGTGCTTATGATTATAGTATTTCCCTTGCATTTGTTTTTCATCTTATGTATGCACTTTGAATTGCCTGTGAATTTAAAAGTTGATAAACAAACCTGCCTAAAGGCATCACTCTCTTGACAGTAAGGAGTAAGAAATGGTTGACTCACTGATCTGCTATCACATATCTCAAAAATGCCACTATCATCAGTCAATTAAATGCCAGTCAAATATAGATATTATGTATATTATTATCTTAATAACCAAATGCAATGCAATCACAACAGTCGCTGCTGCTACTTGATTTTACCTAAATTTAAACATCACTGCACAGGTAGAGTAATTGATCATGCTGTGGTTTTGAAAGAGTCACACTGAGTTGTAATAAGAGGATAGGAATGAACAGGTCCACTTAATTCCTCAGAGATGTGTGAGATGCATCTGAATAATGGAATGAAGGTTGAGATATATCAATCTATCTATCTATCTATCTATCTATCTATATATATATATCTCTCTCTCTCTCTCAGAAGATTTACCATCCAGTCACTTAATTGCTGTACTGTACATGGTGGGAAAAGTCTATTATTGGAATAGGGTCAGGAGACCAGACTTAGGAGGACCATCAGGCAGCCATAAAGCACTTAACTGTACTATGAGTGATAGTGGGAGTAGTGACAACAAATACCGAGTGCAGGAAAAGGTGAGGGGAGTAAAACACACACACACACAAATTTACACACAGAAAAAACAACACAACAGTGAATGAAGTAAAAAAGAAATTAGCCCAATAAACAGTTAAACACTTTGAGAAATACACTTATTAGTTTTCTTGTGGAGAGTTAGATGAGAAGATTACACACCAATCTTATACCTGTTAAATGTGAAGCGACAACCAGCTGCTGGTTAGCTTAGCTTAGCACAAAGGCTGGAATCATAAGGAAACAGATATTTAAAAGGTAAAAATATCTGTCTACCGATACCTCTTACTACCAACTCAGTGCAAAAACAAATATTAACCATTTTAATAATAAACGGATCAAAACTAAGCAGAAAGCACTACATTATGATGCCCATTTGTAAAAAGTCTAAATTTATACTTTGTCAGGTCTGTCCGAAGGAAGACCCGTCTCAGACAAGCTAAGGTCTTTTAAAATGCTTGTTTTCTGAGTTTGGATTGATCAGGGCTATTCTAACATCTAACAACAGATTATAATTTTAGATTTTACCAGGTAGTCCAACTTCCACGTTTTAATCTCTCTGGGTGCCTACAGACAGCTATAATTTGTTCCTTCATTTCTGATTCAACAATGCAGGACACAGATTTTTGTGACATAGCGTCACATAAATTTCTCACTCAAATTGAAATATTTCCACTCACACAAAGAAGCAAATTTTGCTCATTCCTTATTAGCTTTGTATTCACTTTGTATGTAATCACATCATAAAAAAACGTAAGCAGTGTAAACGCGCCATAAAATAGCCAATGCCATTTTACACTTTGGTGTTTGTGTAGATTAAATAAACTAGATACAACATGTTAATCAGTGGGCTTTCGAGGGGCTGGTAGCTGGATTTTGTTGCCAGGCTAGGCGTTTCCTTGTTTCCAGTCTTTATGCTAAGCTAGCTATATAGCCTACCTTACATTTAACAAAAACAGAGTGATAAAAAGAAAGTGGTGTTGAACTTCTCATCAAACTCTCTGATAGAGAGCAAATAAGCATACTACTTTCTAACCCATTCAAAGATAAAGTAACATTTAAAAATAAACAACAGTCAACCCTCTGCTAATGACTAAGTATAAATTAAATTAAAGTACGCTACAGTATCCTGAGAAGAAGATTTAAATTTATTGGGTGGAGAGGTTGGGTTGTTTAAAAGGGGAAAAGGTTTAGGAACATGACATCTGTTCTCTGAGGGTTGTCCGTCTCCATGGTAACACTCCATGGGCTCCAGGTGAGAGGTAAAGAGGGTCTGATGAGGCTAGCAGGGCTGTAGAGAATGGGGCTATCAAACCTTTTCACTTTTTTAAAAAGCAAACTAAAATAAAATTTCCCATATTTGATGTTGACTTTTGACTGTAACAACCAAAAAGAGGCTCTCCAACATAAATTAGATTCTCTCTAAAATCCTCAATCTCATAAACACGTATGGTTCAAAGGCTGTTTTCTTTTTTCAGATAGGTTCCATTAATTACGTACAGCTGTTGCCAGACAGAAACACGTCTTTCATTCTAAAAGCGATCATTTGGAAAAAGGTCGTAATTTCTGTCAATGTTATGGCAGTCCTACAAATCAGAGCAATATTGAGGGATGGTGCTGCACATCTCTATCAAGTGCTGCATGGCCAGCAGTGCATACTAAACACCCCCTCGCATGCCTGAAAGCAAAAACATGAGGATTACCAGGGATGAGTGGAGACTTCTGTTAAAAGACATGTGGCCAGACAGCGTTACAAAATGAGGCTTTGTGCCTATTAAATGTGACCTTTTACTGCTCAGAGTGATATATTGATCAACCTCTGTCTTTGAAATATATCCTATGTGTGTGTGTGTATGTATGTATGTATGTATGTATGTATGTATGTGTGTGTGTGTGTATATATATATATATATATATACATACACACACACACACACACACACACACACACACACACACACACACACACACACACACATATATATACACACTTTAATATTGTTTACTTATCAGATACTTAACGAATAACAAATATAACAAATACTGTAGCAACACTCAACTTTATTTATTTTTTAATTTAGTTTGCAAAACACATCTTTACTGTGCTAATAATGTCATAATTTTTATTATGTCAACTACTTATACAGCTTTGTGGGAGTTTTCCAAGGTGCACACAAGCCCCTGTTCATTACAGCCCTGCCCAGATTGAGGGGTCCCTTACCAGCCATGACTGAGACTCACTTGGGCGTGAGGCGAGGGTCTCCGTAGGGAGCATAGGGAGACATGTTTAAGAGGAACTCCTTCGGCGGGTAGGAGCTCCATCTCTGTTGCACATTGCTGCTGTCATTGTTATTCCAAAAGTCTCTGTCCAAATCATTGTGGCTAGAAAGAGAGAGAGGTAAGACAGGTAAGAGCACCAAGCAATCAAAGACATTTATGAAGAAGAACAACATGACAGATGAAAGAAGTGTTGAGTTGAATCTAAAGGTCAGCGAGAGTGTAAATAAATAGGAAAACTGTAATAATGTCAATGCCTATGAAGTTATATTTTAAAAGGGGACAGTTCTTTAAACATTGATGCTAGTATATAGTTTGAACATATTTGTTCATAAAATATACTGTAAGGTGACTCTAACATATTCATCTCACAATTCCACAGGTTAAATAGAAATGTTTAAGATATGTCTGTTGTAATTATAATGTCCAAAAACGTGATATAATGAAAAAGCGGTGCATTATAAGATACCCATAATGGATGAAACATATAAACCGAGAGAATAGCATTTGGGAAACTGGAAGTAAAATAGTAACAAGTTAGTGATATAAATTGTTAGCTGGGTCATTCAATGCCCATGCTTTAGCACCTCTAGGGCATATCTTGCACCTGGTGCAGCGCAAAGCCCAACGCAAGTGTCTTTGCTAGTTTAAGACCGATGGAGTTGACGATTTCCCGTCCAGCGCCCACGTCGTTTAAATAGCAAATGCACCTGCGCCCATCTGTGAGCCCATGGGCGTGCTGGTCTTACGGGGAGGTGTGTTCAGGTGCATTCTTGCCATATTGCTATCTTATCAACAAAAACCTGGTCTAAAGTCAATTACGCATTCATTTATTTTTACTAAGCACACTCTATGCTTATTACACAAAGGAATGTGAAGCAGCTCACAAACATGCAAAAGATAAAAAACACAAAATATTACAATGTTAAATAGTATTAATAAGAAGATCAATTTCTTCTCCTGAAAATCTCTCCTTCCTGCTTAGCAAATCCGCCATCATAATAGCAATGCACCAAGTAAAAAACGCATCTAGCTTTTAAAGGGAATGGGAGATGACACTCTGGTTTGTAGCATTTTAAACTCAAAACACACCTATGATTAACCACTCGCCTGGCAAAAGGGCATTCCTACACGCCCTAAACACCCCGTGCCAAGCGCTTCACTCGTTAAAATAGGGCCCCTAAAGTTTAATTAATATTACAATTCAAAATAAAATAAGTACAGCTATGCAATTTCTTGAAATTACTGTTTTCAATTTAAAGATGGATAACACTGTTTCAGTGTTGCGTAACAATGTGAGACCACTGCATTTACATTTCTGTGTTTGTCAGTGTTCCAAACTGATTAAAAGAAATGGCATTTGGAGGTAAAGCTTATTTATCCGTAACTCAAACTTTGATTTGCCCAAACAAAATATACAAGTAACCAGTGTTTAACATTTTGTATTATTAATCTGAAGTATAAAATAGGACAAAAATGGAAATACTCAATAAAACAAGTACCGTATTGTAAGTAGCCTACTGAATAGCTGCTTTCCACCACTGATGAAATGTAATGCTTATATTTACGTGTAACAAGCCTAAACGTTAATCCTCAACATGTTTCTGTCAGTTGCTTGGATACACCGCTGTCCACGCTGACGTAGCGTTACATGTTGGGACACAGAGGTTGTCCGTACTGTCTCTGGTTTTGGCTCTAACCACAGGAACAGTGACGGGACAGCATCTGGCTTCAACACAGCATAATAACTTATGAAAAATAATGGGAGTATGTCCATTTTGCAAGTGTAGAATCTGTCTCTGCTGTCATCTCAACCATCTAAATCCAGCAACAGGAAATAACGTAACTCTTTTAGTCAAGAGTTTTTTTTCCAGATTAAAATGCATTGTAATTTACATTACTGAGATTGTAACAGATATAATATTGCATTATATTAGTGTGTTACAGCAAAAAGTAATACATTACTGTAATTGAGTTACTTCTGTAACGTGTTACTCCCAACACTACAACATTACTTCCATCCACTGGGTTTTTAAGAGACTAGATAGTTCAACATCTTTGATAAATGAGAAACCTACCCATATAACACTGTCTTGAGGGCATCATTTCATGGTGGACATTTTAGAGTGTGCAAGGGGGAGCCCTACAAAATTAGCTTCCCCATCAGAAACGGTTGTTAAAATGCAATACTATCATACATCATAGATTATTTCCATATGCCTTCATCCAAACCCCCTCTGACACCTACTTGATGGCTTTATTTTCCCCTCGACCTCTCACAGAATCTGGAGAGCTGGCAGTCTCCATCCCAGGCTTATTCCTCTTTCCCTGCACAGAGACAAGAGGGAGACAGAGACAGATCTTAAAGTCATGTTTGATCGTTGTTTCCAAAAGCATTTTTGCAAGTGAAGTGCACATTACGGAGGCTTCAGAATAGCATCAAGTCATGAGCATGTTGTAAAATATGATAAATGAGGGAAGAACAGAAATTGGTTTGATGCCAGGACTACAGCCTGCTTCTGAGAATCAAAACATGGCGAGGGACCACAGACATGTCTTCAGGCACAAACAAAAGAAAATGTACATTCTTACTATACAATGCACTGAATAAATTCAGACACATTAAGATACTGTGATACATATCTACACAGACATTTGTACACACATAATAATTTAAAACTGGAAGACATGTAAAACTAAACATTCATTAAAACTGGACATTTAGAAGTCTTTCCATCGCAATGGTTAAAAACGATAATTTGGAAAAATCTTGATAGGCAGCAAAAATTCAGACATTTCTATTGGAATATATTTTAAAGCTTACTTTACTTACTTTCTGCACATTTTTACAACTTAATGGATCGAGCTTTCATCAGAGCAATTTAAGCTTGTTACAATTATTGAGTTTTGCAGTTTATTGACTTTTATGTTCATTGAACTCTTGAGGGTGATAATGAGGGCTCTTAAGCTGAGTCACACAGACCGTCTTACTCATACATAGTGTTCTTTCAACATAGCCTTACAACAAGGATATAAAGTGCACATATGCCATAACATGTCCAATGGATGACAAAATACCTCTTTTCTTTTATCCATATTTAAGGAACCAGAATTTTGGACTTGCTCCCTTCTGGACAGCTCAGCTACATTACCATCTGTTGCTATAGATAGTCGTTGATATAAGCTAATATCATCATCAACTTGACTGAGTTGTAATCACATATGCCCTATTTTGACAAAATATGCAGTACTTTGCTTTTGGCTCCTCCACATTAGTTATGAAAAAAAAAATCACATTGTGCCAGAAAAATAATGTGAGAAGAATAGTACTCTGCTCACATGGATGAGTGTTTTTATCTAAAGAAGAGAAACGGGTGGTGGTGATGGCGCAGTGGATATGACACATGCCTTTGGTGTGGGAGATCTGGGTTCAATTTCCACTGCGAACATCAACCGATGTGTCCCTGAGCAAGCCACTTAACCCCTAGTTGCTCCAGAGGAATGCAACCTGACATATATAGCAATTGTAAGTCTCTTTGGATAGAAGAGTCAGCTAAATGACATGTAATGTAATAAAGAAACCATTTTTGTTTGTACATACAGAGAGGCCTGTTCCTCTTGGCTTTTTCAAGCACTGTAGTAATTAAGGTGTATCCTGTTTCTCTCCTACACTCTCCACCCTGGTGCTTTTGAAGGCACAAGAACCATCAATAACTAATTAATAACTTCACTCTTTAAAGTGTTGATCTAACGCCTTCCCTCTGCCTCAAAACTGAGATTTTTCAGCAACAGACTGCGGCGTCGGCTACAAATAACCCCTTTGCAAACAGTAGAAGGCATAATGATGCTGAAGTAGTGGTGCAATCCGCCATTAGATGTTATTAGTAAAAAATTAAATGTGACTATAACAAGAATAAGAAGGACTTTGTCTTTTATTTGTAGTTTAATACATGGTTTCTATTCTGCTGTATGCTAGCATGTTGGTGTGTACAAGTCACAGGAGGCTATTTAACGGTTATGTCACTTTAAAAATTCCCAAAGATTTTGGCTTCTATAAAAGTTGAAGGAAAAAGGAACCTGGACAAGAACCAAACTGTATGCAAGTTGTCAAGCACACTTTTGTTTCTTTTCTTGTTGGTTCCTTGCAATCCTGGGATGTGTGCTGACAAATGTCACCTTCCAGTTGACACATCTCATTCATTTCCAATACAAATATTGTATTTATATCTGTAATTTTAATTATGGATCATTACGCTATGTTTTAAAGTAGCAAGTAGTCATACAGTAATATAAATATATAAATAAATCATGTATAGAAATCAAACATGTTGTTGCATTAAGATGCCTCAATAATCGTTTTATAATTGCACCGTAGCCCATTGAATTGAATCATGAGGGGCCTGGAGATTCACACCCCAAGCATGCAGTTCCATCTTCTACAGTACATCAGTTTCCCCTCACATGCTCAAACTTTTTAATATTCACACCTACATGCTATTTTTACTTTTCAGTTCACCTGACCTGAATGTCTTGGAACTGCTGGAAGAAACTGGAAAAACGAATACACATACAGGGAAAATAAACCGAGCTGAGCAGTTGCTGGGTTCAGTAGTAGAGCGGGTGTCTGCCAATCGGAAGGTTGGGGGTTCAATCCCTGGCCCTGCAATCCCATGTCGAAGTGTCCTTGGGCAAGACACTGAACCCCAAGTTGTCCCTGATGCCGCGCATCGGAGTGTGAATGTGTGTGAGTGTTTATCTGATGAGCAGGTGGCACCATGTATGGCAGCCTCTGCCACAGTGTATGAATGTGTGTGAATGGTGAATGTATCCTGTAGATGTAAAAGCGCTTTGAGTAGTCGTTAAGACTAGAAAAGCGCTATATAAATACAGCACATTTACATTCAAACCATGACCCTGATTGTAAAGGATGGTGCTAACCTATGCAGCCATGTGGGAGACAAAAAGAGGACAGTCTTACATCATGATTTGCTGAATGGATTTGTGTTCCTTCAATTATTCACGATAGTAAGAAGAGTCACAGAGGAGTGCTCGTCGCTGCATTCAGAATTGTCTCATAAAAAAGTATAAACCCAGTCATGATATTATGACACCTTATTTGAATAAGTGTACCTGCAACATCATTCTAGTTTAAAAATATCACATTCTTAAAAATTAAAAACAAAGATTTATTGCTGATGTTTATTTTTAACGTGTCTGGCTTTCTTATCAGACTTTTTAATAAAGTATCTATTGCTTAAAACATGACAATGAATGCTTGTACTCATTAAAAGGATTTAAAGCAGCATGAAGGCTTTCAGACACAGAAGAGTGTTAAATGTGTATCTGAATGCAACTTTCAGTAACCTGCAGACAGGTGGCCTCTTTATGTTTTATTCTGTATCTCTCACTAATGCATCCACAATGTATCTATTATTTATCATGTCACATTGCATGTGTCCAGCTCAAGCACAAACATTTTCAATAGCAAGCCAAGTGTTGGAACCTGACCTGATCTGTACCTACAGTCAGCCATTGAACTGTAAACACACACTCATAATCAACAGTGCATACACATAGGACAAAATAATATTAGATTCAGGGACTCAGTAGGATAGATTTCTAGCAGTCAAGGATTTGCTATCAAGTGCAGCTCATCTATGAATAAACAGAATCATAAAATCTTGAGGAGGCAGGAGAGGGTTGAGAAAGTATAATGTTGAGAGAGTGTGGGTGGATGTGAGAAACAGAAGGGAAGACCGAGGAGACAGGGAGAAACAGGAGTACAGAGTAGAGGGGCAAGTGAGAAACAGAGGGACATGATTGAGGAGATTTGAAACAGACTCCAGAATTATGAAGGCAAAGCTGTTCAGAGGAACATAAAGATACCACATTAGATGTACTGGAGAGTAGAGGTGAGAGGGTCCGAGGGGGATTCCCAGTTTATGTGTGGTCCTGCTTCCCCCCGGAGTATTTTACAATGTCGTGCTGTCATCAGGTTTGTCACACACTTGAACGTTGAACACCGATCAGCATCATCCTCTCTTCCTGCCTGTATGCCTCTGTGGCCGTTTCTGCCTCTGCCTCTCCCTTACGCCCTCCTCCCACTTCCACTCCCGTGAAAAAACCATTGGCGTGCAACCAGTTCCAGGCCGCTTCATGTCTCCTGGAGCAAATGCTTTCATATGAATCTTTTTCCTTTTATGGCCAGAAATGTACCATTCATATTGATGTCTCAGATAGGTGAACAAAACACACAAAACCTGAATTTATCAACCATGTCTCCTAGAAAGTATGTTTTCCAAATTACTTTTTGTACGCAATGTAATTGCTGCGTTGATTGGGTTCAGTAGAAATATTTGGGCAACAAAATCACTTGGTTAGGTTAGCAAAAGATTGTAGTTTCGGTTAAATTACTGTAAGTAGGTCAAGAGCAAAATGACCATGGAGGACAGAATGTACAAGAAAACATAGGATGGGAATGTGTCATAAATACATGAATCAGCTATCTTTGCATTTGATGAGAGATCATTTTATCCTAGACATTTGAGTACAATGTTATCATATAGCGTTATCAATCAAATGTTATGTTATGTTATGTTGTTGAGTTATGTCCAAAAATTGGTTATGTGAGGTCACAGTGAGTTTAACATTTGAACAGCAAATTCTAATCCTCATGCTTGAATAAAGCGGACGTTTGTTCCGAATTAAAAAAAAGGAAATCCCTACGGGCGTTTCTGAGATATCACATTCCCAGGAATGGGACAGGCTGACGGACGGCCAACCCAAAAACATAATGCCAATGGCCACGACTGTCGCCTGCACGGAGGCCTAACAAACAAAAGATAATGTGTAAGAAAGAGACAAGGACTAACCTACAGTGGCAGCACAGGCAAGAGAAGGACAGGACAATCTTGGAAAAAGAAATCAGTGACATTCTGACAAGGACATGGAGATAAAGTGACAAAAGGACAAACACAAACCAGACTATTTGGTAAGAAAGAAGATGGAGGGTGACACAAAAAAACAAAGACAGAGACACAGATAAAATGAGAAAAAAAACAAATGATAAGAAATGGGTTTGTCAGGTTCAGTGCGTTTTGTTTCTCCAAAGCAATGATAGCAAGATTTAAGGAGCAATTAACATATTTTGCTAGTTTAGTACGCAATCATAACTTTTACACTACAGAATTATGGAAATTTAGCTTAAGAATGTTTTTTTCTGAATAGCCCAGTTATCTCGGGGGGGG
>NC_048407.1:17436697-17443267 GCF_013103735.1 Etheostoma cragini | reverse complement strand
AGAGAGTAGGAAATGCCAGCGGATCAAAATGTATAGGAGGAATTACAGAGTGAGAGTCAGAGTGATGCTCATTAGCATATGAATCATTAGCAAGGCGCTGGAGGCTGAAGGCAAGCAGTCATGATGCACAAAGCTCAGAGCCCACAAAGCCATGTTCACAGAGACCACTAAGGTTCTGACCATGTCTGCTGTCATGGCCAAACATCCAGCCTCTCTCTGGCTCCTGTGCCACGGAGCACAGAAAGCAAAAAACACTATTCAACAACGACACATAGTAGGAAATCACTACATTAAATGTAAGGTCTGTAAAACCTAACTGTCCACACAACTGCAATACATCTTCAATGGCATGGGATTGTTCAAGAACATGGCAGACTTTACAAAATGTTGTGGAGGACAATGTGTTTTCATTCTGCCTTTCGCCCTCAGTCATAGTTTTTCCAATTTTTGTGGAGATAGAAAGATCTGTCAATTTGAAGTTTAGAGATTTGATTATTTTGTTAAATGAAAATGACGTTTTGTAGAAGAAGAAGCTTACCTTTTAGTAAGAAATAACAAAAAGCAGTGTTTTGGAATATGATGGAATTATTTTTACTATCAATTTATCTAATGGTTAATTAGAGCTCAGTAGAAATAACTTTCTCTTAACATTTTAAGGAAATGTCAATATGGTAATGTAAATAATAAACTATGCAACTTACCAGTTTACGTTGACACCAGGTGCAGACGCCACATACAGCTACCAGCCAAACGGCACATACTACAGATGCAACAGACACCAGGAACACACTTAGAGACACTGAGCCTGAGGGAGAGAGACAAAGACACACAACAAGGAGGGTATTAGTGCAATTAATTTACCACTGGCCCTGCTGCGATTCATGAGGTTTTAAGTCTAAGTTTTCTGTTGAAACTCCAAAATCTGTCACAGTTGAAGTGTGACCAAACACCCCATCGTAGGGTAACATATAAGCATAATCAGAAGAAAACGCAAAATGTAATGTGCCTCTTTCGTTTTCCTTATACATCCTTGTCATCTTGCATCTGTCATCAGTAAGACACACTAAGAAATGTATTGGTAGTTAATGGAAAGTGACATGAATGCACTGAAACTGCTCCATGCTCATGTTCCTCTGCATGTATCAATGTATGTGGGAGATATTATCATAGGGCCAGCAGCCGTTCAATTACGAGCCTCCATTTGCTCTCTACTATCTCGTAAATCCTTCAGCAACTTTGTTCCCATCTTGACAACTGAAAACATCTTCCACACCCTTCTATTCCTCATCTCCATGTCTTTCAATTACTGCCTTTCAATGATGCTGTTCATTCAGTTGTCTGCCAAGTAATAGTAACTCAAAATGCAACGGCACGCTGGCAAAACAATGTCTGCAAACAATGAGCTCATAACTGTGCTACGTCCTTTTTCCTCAACAATACAGGAGAGTGTTTTTCCCAAGTCTCTACCTGAAAAATTCATCTGACTCCTTATTCCTCTTCTTCTTTAGCCCCCCATTTTACTTTTGATCCCTGCCTGACCATGTTTAACATTTGTACCTTCTTTTTCAAACCAACAAACAGAGCAAGTGGATTAGCTAAGTCAATTTAATCATAGTTATCCACACTCTTCCTTCACAGTTATTAACTTCCCCTCTTTGTCTCCTTCAGGGGTATCATGAACCTTTTAAACTCAGTTCTGTACACTGTCATTCTCTGTTAACATTGCTTTTCCTACACGTGTTCAGTTACACAAAACATCAATAAACAGGTCAAATTATTAAGGAAGCTATTTAATAGCAATACTTAAGTTACAAACTGTGGAACTGACATTAGATGCTGGCTCCTCCTGACACACACATTTCTAGAATACCTATTATTATCTAACAATATTAGGTTAGGTTAAACAATAACTGAGACTCCCTGGTTTGTTGCAAGTTATTCCCATCTCTCTCACTCGACTCACTTTCATGTCTCCTTTTTGTCAACTTACGTTCAACAATACTTCAACTAAAAAAACAGTGCCAACTGCTTTTTTGTTATGTTGCAAAATACCCAAAAATTTAAAATTTAAATTAAAATCTGAAAACAAGGTTACTTAAAGAAAAGTTTGAAATGCACTGCTCGAGGCACATGACATTGAATAAATATCATTAGGAGATGGGTTTAGAAAGTAATTTCCTGTTGTTCACATAAAGAAATGAACAGCTAGGCTGTCTGATACAACCCTACATAGAATCTATCCCTGAATGTCTCCCAGAGGCTCATCCAGCTTACATTTATACAAAGCTTTGTAGCCTTGCATTTAGCGGTTTGAATTCATCCACTTAATAAAGTGTCAGCCTCTTTAAACCCAGCCTCACCCATATTAAAGTCTACGGGTTGATAAAGTATCTGATTTTAATTGGTGAAATATTAGACATGACAGAATATTTTGACAATGTAGATCACATGGTTTGATTTGCTCTCGCTCTGAGCCTTTCAGTCTGACAGCGGAGGGTGTGTTGTGGTAACATCACATTCAAAAGTGTTTCAATGCCTAAACAGATAAGTGGTCACAATCATACCGGTGTTTCCTTGCCAATTTAGAGCAACACAAATGAAAAACAGAAAGCCATCTTTGTTGAAACAGCTAAAACAGCTGAAATACCCTCCAGCTGGAAGAAACGCAATTCAATTCAAAATACTTTATTTGTCCCTAAGGAACTGTTCGTTTTTTTATTTCAGGGACTACCGGAGGAGTTTTGGGATCTTTAGTCAAAATAGACTTCACCCTCCCTTAGCCAGCAGTACATTTTTCTTTAGACTCTCCAAAATGATTGGGAAAAGAGGCATGACCCTCCCCCATTTATTGATGCCTTCTGTTTTGATTTGCGCTTGACAAAGATATTTAGCTCAGCACTAAATTAATTCAGTAGTTATCCTAATTTATGTCAATTTTATCATGTTGTGGATAACTGTTGCATTACTGCAACTAGTCTCTCCTGATTGAAATGTATCTCAGCGTAAATCCTTTCAGGAAGGCCTCACTCTTAATCAATGCTCTACCCAACTTGAATCAGCTGTTCCTGCTAAACCAATCAGAATCGTATACAAGTGGCAACGGCCAATCACAGCGTCACAACCCTGCTTTAAATAATCGTTTCCTCACTTTGCTATTGAGCTGTCTTTCCAGGCAAAGAGTGCAACCCTCCACCTCCCCTTCCACCTCCAGTCATCTAGTCCAGCTGACCGGTCCGGAGCCTCCTTCGGTCCGGTCTTCAGGCTCCTTCATCGCCACCACCCGTGTCTAGATTCCATCGGGGGGGGGTCTAATTGTTCTCTACCCCTTTACACAAATATACGAAAGACTCGTATAGCGATGGAGTCTAATCGCCAACGACTTTGTACATTTTATTTGAACGGTAAAATAATTCTTATCTTATTCTATCTGTGAACATGTCTCTCCTGATTGAAATACAGCCACTGATTTCTTATAATCATGACATACAGGACTTAACCTCTGCTTTCTCATCTTACACATCACACCCCACCAGATGGTGGCCATTTCAGTAGATCTACTCACAAATTTGGGATTCAGTATGAGGTCCCGGAACCATGCTTTTTCCATTGTTTGTCTCTCAAAAAGTTACGCAAACAATTCAAAAGCCAAATCCGACAAGACACCACATGGCTTGTGTTCATAGGGTACCAGGAGGAGTTCTCCAACACTCTCTGGACTCCTAGTAATTTTGGAGCATCAAAAAAATATATATATTATTTTCTTTAGTGTTTTCTCACCCATCAGGGTATGCGTAAACTCTTAGGTTTTTGTGCTTTCAGATAGTGGTCCGTGGTGCATCATGGGGGTGGGGGATGTTGCAATTTTTCTTGGGTAATTTTTCCTCCGTCAATTCCATAAATACTGAACAGTCCCTTAAAAGGTAACATAATACAAACGAGACTGCAAACAAAAATACACCGACAACTCATTTAAACACATACAAAAACTAAAAATACAACTTCAGAAGTAACTTATGCTTATTGTTGGCATATCATATTATCTTTGTTAGATACATTTTGCGGTATTTCTTTTTTTTTCCAACACTTGCTGGTGGGGATTAGCAGGGCTGGGTACCAAAACCCAATTGCTACGCAAACGACAGTATTCGGACCGTATTAAAACGCAAATTTTGTTTTTCATTTTGGTTCCACTTAATGTGTTGACTGAAATATTTTCCCTCTGTTGCTCCGGACGGCGGCAGACTCCTTTTTTTTCCCCTTTCTCCCTTTTCCGACAAGTTGCGCGCGTGCCCGCTTACAGTGCAAAGCACATGTCCATGCTGTTCTCCGAAGTAACATGCAGTTTACAATCCCCGCTGATAGATGGCTTTTTGTACACGCTCAAACATACATCAAAATATCACACTCTCTCTGTAGTTTACCGTTAGCTAGCTATCATAAATGTAGGCTATTTTTAAAATGCCATAGTTCCCCTCTGGGCTAAAAAAAACAGACGTTTACACTTGATGTTCTAGTCTATCATTCAGGACAAGACTCTGTGTCCTGGTGGTGGGGGAAGCAGGACTGCTTCCCCAAATTGTCTGCCCTTTCAAACCCATACCTGTGTGTACGGGCCTCTTCGAAACCATTTGAGAGAGTTTCTCCTGTGCAGGATATGCCATAAATCAGGAGAAGTGTTGTATCTTGCCAGAGAAGGCAAACTTTGGTGATTTTTCTGCAAAAGAACTGTTAAAGTTTGAAGCTGGTTTAGTTAGCAGACCAACTCAACATTTATTTTGTTACTTGTTAATAGTGTAACTGTCAGGGTTTACCCAGGCTGTTTTCAGGGCACATTTCTAGTCACATAGAGAGGCCAACAACCCTAGATACGGGATAATTTTAGTCTGAATATACGTTTGCAGGTACCAACACATTCACAAATTGCACACACACGGATTGAAATACAGTTTCACAACTGTACATTTACATTTGCAAATAATATTCAGTAACACAGTAACACCCCCATACCTACATACAGAGAAACCTCATTTAGAGTCTAATGAGGGCTGCACACTGCTTTGTGGTTCAGCCCTCACTTTACTATGATGAGTACTATAAACACTCATATTATCTCAGCTGCTCTGCCCTTTTAGCAATCTGTGTTATCTCTTTTACCTTCACTTGAGAACAATATATTTGCCAATATGTTTGCCAAGCAGTAACCTCATATTCTCCTAAATCCACTACCCACTGTGACCTCGCTCATACAATGACCTACTGAGCACCTGCTGCAATAACTGGCCTAATTAAAATGTATCAATCATCGTTGACCAACAAACTGAGCTTCTAAAGTCTTTTAAAAGGCCATTAGAAAAACTGCTATTACTGGGGTTTCCATGTGTCTTACTGATAAAGTTGATCATCTAAATGCCATCACAGTATTTGCGGTGAACTGTAATTTTAAAATATGCTTAATGATGAACAAATTCAGATGGATGGCAGAGGTCCACATCAAAGGAAACAGTAAATGAACACGTTAATGTTAACAATTCATGACAGTGCAAGGCGCTCAGTGAACCAAAAGGACCTCTGTGTCGAGCAACTGCTCCTCTACTTTGAGGAGAGCCAGCTGAAGTGGTTTGGCCACCAGGGAAGAATACCTCTCTTTGGAGCTGTAGTGGCCTCAACAGACTGCAGGGAGACCACAGGACAGGATATGATGGACATCTCCCATCTGGCTGCATGCAGCTGCTCCTTGGCTAGCCCTGTTGATTTAGCGCTAAATATGATGTAATCTAGATAAATTAAGCAGGAGATTTCTGACATTAGGTAATGTCAGCAAGTACCCTTATCAATGTTGCTTCAGTCTAGCTGCTGTGGCTTTTGATTTGGTCCTTTTATGGTGACTTGTCTTCAAGCTATGTTCAGGAATTACAATATGAGTAGATTTTACTTTTTGTCCAGAGATAGCCTCTGATTTTTATGTATCGTGTTCAGTATAATCCCTTACAGCAGATACACGCAAATAATCATTTCACACAATCCAAATCAAGGTCCACTTGACTCCAAAACTTTCAACTCAGTTTGCTCAGTTATCATAAGGTTGATCTGTTGATTTGCAAACTCGGTAGCTGCTATGATATTATCAGTAGCACATCAGCCATGTTGGTTTAAAAGCTAGCATCATGGAGCAAAGTCCATCTTGTGATAAAGACTATGTGTTACAATTCAAAGGTCAAAATATTGCTAGTAAGAGGAACCTGAATTGTGATTGTTTGGTCAAACTACCTAAGGTCCATAATACATTTGGATTCTAATCGAAAATAATCTTTAATATGCACCCTCTAAAACCTAACTCAGATTTGAGAAATGCTTAAGAGATGAACTGAACTGGAATTGGAATAATGGTGATTGATATAACAGATGTATTTTATTTCTTTTCATTGGTACAATTATTAAAATGGGTGAATTTGTTAAAAGGGATAAAATGGTAAAATGAAAGTGTTGTTGTTCCACGGGCGCCGCCATGTTGGAATTCCACAATCTACTACGTCACTGGCATGGTAAGCTACTCCGTGGCTAACTAGCACT
>NC_048407.1:17365148-17436650 GCF_013103735.1 Etheostoma cragini | reverse complement strand
GGGGGGGGGGGGGGTCATACTGTACTGCCCCTGGTTGTAGTAATTAACTGTATAGGGCTAAAGCAGCTGGGGTTACGACAAATTTCCACATGCTACCCTTGACAAGGAAAAAACAGTCCTTAACTCAGGGCTAGCGGCCTTAAAACGGGCTAGCCCTCCGACAGCCCCTGTATTTCGAGTCTGTAGCAAGCATTTTTTAGCGAAAGACTATTTAGAGAGCTGTGCTTTTAATACAACAGCGTCACTGGTGAAGGGGGTAATTCCAACAGACTGAAACCTGAGGCCTTTAGGCTCCAGTACAGGGCAGACCGATAGACCACCGCCAAGTAACACCACCGATGCTAGCTAACTGCCGCAGACAGGGCGCTGAAACGCGCAGGCAGAGGACAGAGAGGTAGCTATGTTTACCTGTTATCAGCATACTTTCAAGTCTTCTAACATAGGCAAAGGGCTGGATGTAAAAAAAATTGTCACATACACAAAACACGAACATATTCACTAACAAAAATAAAGTCCAACGTATAGGCTTTATAACGTTCAACAAAACTGAGACAGCCATACTGGGCATAACTTGAAATTGAGACACAACACCAAGCTAGAAACGATCCAACCTAGGGAAAGGGCTAGCAACTAAATACGTTGGAAGCACTCTTACGACAAACTCAACAAGCGAGCACTCCGACCATGGACTGTATAGCGTTAAATAAACCAAGACTCGACTATATCACAGATCGATAATGCGTTTACTAGACGCTAACCAAATCACAGAACCCAACGTCCCTCTCTACTCACCCTGAAGCTAGCTGATATCCACCGTCTCAGGGCACATTGTTGATGCAGAAACAGCTGCTAGTTCCATAGTAAGAATCTGTAGACTCTGCACCTGCCTACAGTAAAGTAAACGGCAAAACTTGTCAATCCTCCGTAATCTATGGTCAAACTGGGGTAACTCTCCTAACTACGTGCAGCTGACAAGCGATCCAATTGGATTAATTCATCCAATTACATTTTCCACTTATCTGCCTCTATTTTCTTAAACAAACAGGACCTTAACCATGTTTTTCTATTTTCTCTAAATGCACTAAATTATATATAAGCAGTTTATTTCCTAAAATGCATAATGTGCTTGGATACAATAAATGAGAGTGCTTGACAGTAAACTGCGCCCACACACACACCCCGGTCATTTCCCCCCCCCCCCCAACGATCCTGTACTGAAGGTGGAGCCTGAAACTGATCGTCCTCCATGTGGTGGTAGTCAGACACTACAGGCCTGTCCATCACAGGCTCAAATGCGTAACCCGTGCCCTAATAATTACTCATTTTCGTGTGTAAATAATATGCTGCAGCCGTTGCCTGTATACCTTTGCAGGTCCTACCAAGCCAGTGACGTCATCGATATTGTCAGCGTTCTAATACTAACAAACGCAATTACAATTTGTGTTACTTAAAAAAAAGCTATATTGATTTTTAATCAAATTTTTTAGGGTAATTCATTTGTAATTATCATAACCAACAAGTTATTAACGTTCATTTTTCACTTCAGTTCATCTTTAAAATGTGCATTCCCTTAGCCTACTCTTTCCATGGTATTCCATATAGTGCTACACTACTGAAACTTGCTTTGGTGGTGCAAGTTAATAAAAATAAAAAACACTTTAAAACCCTTTTTTAAAGAGTACATGCTCTGTTGATGTAATCATGTAATGTCAGGTTGTGGGAGGTTACCTAAATGTGTACCTCCAGAGTCATAACTGTGCCTTGTTTGGAATCACACTAGGTACCTCCTAGGTAGTGTTAACAAAAGACTCTTCCAGGTACTAGTACTTCTGCTCCTATCACTCAAACTCTCTCTGTTGTTGTCTTTGTTGTGTATTGTGGAGTAACTGTATACATAGTCTTAGATCGCTTACCTAATAACCACTAAACATAATGCACAGCCATTTTATTTATTTAATTACAGGCAGAAGCTTAGAGCCGTTCTCCATATTCTCTTGTTAATTGTTATTCTTGTCTGCCATCTTCCTACTTGCAGTCTCTGCCAACACGCCGTTATTTTTACTTGTGGTAATTATATAATTTATAACACAATTGATTAGAACTGCTCATGAGAAAAATAGCTTTCATAAAACTGCTTGTGTCTCTCTCTGTCCCCCCTCCACAGCTCTTGGTGATGATATTAGTCATAAAAGTACTAATGATGTATTACAAAACATATACAAAGTAGGCCTACAACTCAAAATAAAATGAAGTTTAAATTGAAGGACTAAATGACCCTTTCCAAAGTAACACAGCAAATCACGTATAACTCAATTCCACATCACAATTCCTAAGTTCAATTCACAGTTAAAAACTATTACTTTTAACGACTTCCACCTGGGTTACTTTCTTGCAGAAAACATCTGTGGGGCTAACTTATTTCTGTTTAGGCTTTTTCAGTAAGGCCACTAAAAGGGGTTGCTTCTTTGAACATTTTTCGCGAAATAGAAATGGCTTTGAGAGCACAGTTAACAAATGACAATGAACTAAAATAAGTTAACAATTAACATTGCATCAAACGGCTTGGTGCAATGTAAATGAGGTTGTTCGTAGTGAGGACCTTACAAAGAATTAGCCTGTCGCCCAACTCTGCAGGCCCTAGCAGACTCACCTTCTCTCTGAACCACTTCCCACTCTCTCCTTCCTGATTCAGCAGAAGTTCTCTTCTCATGTGGGCCCCAGTCTCTCTCTCTCTCTCTCTCTCTCTCTCTCTCTCTGTGAAATGTGGTTCTTACCCACCCTTACTCTCACTGTGTCTCCTCTCGTCCACCTGCTGTGCTTATCGGTTTATGCTCTGTTCACTTATCCCCTGGTGTTAGCAAATGGCACGACTTGGAGAATAAGCACTATTAGTCACCGGAGACCTCCAGAGGAGCATCTCTTGCAGTAGGTCGTAACAACATGTAGAGGGCTGCTACCACGGGAGTTGACCCTTGACTGGCACAACAGATGCAGTATTGAAGAGTGGCGACCAGTGGGAGGAACATGGGCATCCAATTACACAGAAAACCAAAGGGGAATAAGACAGAAAAGCTTGTCTCTGTTTAACTCTGTATCAAAGCTTCAGGTTTTTTGGACTGCTTGTTGCATGGATTGAAACACCTCTGGTTATCGTCCTTTAACTCTGAAGATTACATTATTTATTCCTCGTGAAGAAGATTATCAATGACAGGAGTGAAGAAGAGGGAAGAAGCTGTGAGAAGTTTGGCGGGTAACAGCTCAACCTTAAAAAGTCCCACCAGGTGTGTGTTTGTCTCACATGTAACCACCTGTCTTCCTTGTTGGCTGAAGTCACAAGTACATGGTTGACTTGTCAGTAAACACATATTTGTGCCTTTTATTTGGCTCCTTTTTTTCAACTAACTAGATGCATTTGATCCCACAGATATATTATTGGGTTCTCCTTCCGCTTATATATCCCTGGACTCCCTCAGGACATTTTGTTCCAAGCAACTCTTATTCTAAATTAAGATATAGCCTGAGGCGTGCTAATTTTACAAGTGTTGCAGAAAAATTGGATAATCAAAATAAATGCTTAAGTCAGGATAACTTACTCATGTATATGTAATGCTGGTTAATCTAGATATGAAGAAGTTTTGGCAATCTAAGGTGTATACTTTGGTTGAAACGGAAACTTTATTCGTTAGCTCACAGACCAAATAAGTCAAGATTATGACTATACTGTGGCCAAGAAACTGTGGTTAAGGCACAATGCTAACAGTGTTTCTGCACCACAAAAACAGCAGCTCACTGACATTTATTACATGTTAGAAGTTCTTCCAAAATTACAATTAGTAGCCATCACCTCTCTGCAAACAAAGTCTCATTATTTTGGGTTCATAAACAAAAAACCCGGCTCAGTTATTCCAGTATAACAAAAGGTTTTGCTTCTTTCCTCCTGTTAATGTCAGGGACGATCCTCACTGATTTGCTCCAAAACCACAAAAAATATCATTTTACACCGAACCTGTGAATATGTTGAAAGTGTTCATTCAAACGGATAGAGGCCATTTATCAATTTATTTATAAATTCTATCTGGTGATCGTAAATTGTTAGGAAACGATCTGTCTCAGCAGTGTAGCCTCTATGTTTATGCAACGTAATTGGGTGCCCATGGTAACACACATGCATGTCAACACGTAAGTGCAAAGATTTCTCTGATACAAAGTGGAAAGGTGTTAAATCAGAGGTGTGTTGTGCCTGTGTCACACTCATTTTGTGCAAAAATGTGTTCAAAAGTTTACATGGAGCTGGCTATATAGATTAACTATTGACGCAGCAGTCACGGGTTTGACTCCGACCTGCAGCCATTTGCTGCATGTTATCCCCCCTACACCTTTAGTCCCTACCTTTAACAAAGTAGTACTTTTAACTCAAACCACAAGCTTTTTCTAAACCTTACCAAGACATTTCTGTGCGCAGGCCTAACCAAACCTTAAACATAGCATTGTCATAGCATAAAACAGATGAAGTTGTCAACATTGACTGTTGGTGGGCAGAAGAGAAAACATTTCTGTGTGTTGTTAAGGAGCATATGGGCAAAAAACATCTTCTTTTGTTTAATTTGAAGGACACTACTAAGTAAGCGTAAATACAAAAAGACCAGAACTACAAGGCATAAGAGGTATGAAAGTGACAACAATGAAGTCTGACTTTAAAATCTTTAACTGTAAAAATGCAGTGGACACACAGTTAATCACAATGAGACATGGCTCAAGGGTGCCATACACGGTAGTTCCAGCTGAAAAACAGGATTGCATTGAGCTACTGTATGTTTTGCATGTTTGTGAATGAGACATGAGAAAAAGACTGATCCCACTTGCATTCACTGTATGTCCCATTTTCCATCACACCTGCCATTTGTTTCCCCTCTCTCTTTTCAGATTATTCCCCAACGCATGCCAGCTGACTTCATTACACTTCTGCCAAACCATCAGTGGGAATCGGTAACCCTGCTACCCATTCAACTGAAACGTCAAAAGCATGCGCTCTGTGCCTGCTTTATAACCAAGCCAAGCCCCACAGGGGATGGGCATCCACCACATTGGCGACTTTCCAGTTTAAACAGTTTTTTTTCTTCTTTTTTTCAATAAACATGTGAGTCTATCAAGAGAGATGTGTGACTACTGCCGGGATGAAGCAAAGAGGGAAACCTTTGGCAAAAAAAACAGTCAAATGTTTTCCTGTTGATCGCTACAGTGACAAACACAGAGCGCCATGTGTTGTTTCAGCACATGTGAAGTGCAGTAAACAGGCTGTTGTTTGCTGTCTCAGGGGGCCACAACACCACAGACCCATGACAGGCTTGTAACCTAATACTCTTGACTGGCAGGTGTGTTTATCCAGGGTAAACATCTTAACAGTCTGCAGGCAGCGCCATCAAAGCGTTTTTCTGTATGAACTGTGATCTGTCCATAATAATGAGGATCCAGAGGTTTTTCTGTGTGCAACAAGGTAGGCTATGGGTGAATGGACACTGCTGAAGAGTCATTATGACTCACACAGAGATGTTGAAGAGGAGGAGAGAAAGATAGGTTCTTGGGGAGAGGTTAATAACTCTTATAAAGTGGTGGACTACGAGTAGAAATGTCTGCCTAAAACATAGAGTAAAAACAGATACAATATATATATATATATATATATATATATATGTATATGTATATGTATGTATGTGTATGTATGTGTGTATATATATATATATATATATATATATATATATATATATATATATATAATAATATTATGATGGGGAGGATAACAATAAAGCTTTATAATCAAACTCCATCATCAGAGTTTCATTACCGTTTACTTATTGATTAAGTGTCACACAACACCATGCAAGATAGTATTATTTTGCAATTTCTCATGCTGTGATCTAATAACATACTACAATGCAGTTTAAGGCTGGTGATAATCTATATTTTTCTAATGGTCGACAAATCTAATGAAAATAGATTGATCACACTAACTAGTATTGTCTATGCAGCCAAATGTTGATATACAGTATCCCACTACTCTGTACCGGAGACCTCCATTGTTGTCCAAAAAACTATTAAAAATACATCAGTAAGCAACACTGTTGCACTGGGTGACACATTCTTTAATTACAATGCCAATACAAAAACACAGCTGCTGTTGTTAATTTTGAGTTGATTCCACATACACTGAGATAAATACTCACTAACGCATCAAATCCGCAGCTGCCCAACAAATTCACTATTTCTCTGTTAAAAACTAAAGCAATCAGGAAACAGTTTTTTAATGAAACTGTATATTCATGACCCATGAAGATACTTTTAATGATATTAAGAGCTAGAAATATTATTTATACAGTTTCTCTAAAAGTACAGTTGTCACACAACATAGTTGGAATCACTTAAAAAAATTAAGCTATATAATTAAGGAGTTACACATCAGAGAATGATGAAAACCTTTTCTTTTGGGTAAACTGTACATGTAGCACAGTCAGTCTTTTGAACATGAAACGCTCTTCCCTAAAGCAAAAATAAATAAATTACATAACCAAGCTTCCCACTGTGTCATGCAAATGTAGAACTGGAATCAGCTTCATTTACAATAAATAAGATGTCTTTGTGGATTTATAAGATGTGAATAATAGCTCATTTCTAATAATATTATAACTGAATAACATTATCTTCACGGTTGTTAGATATAAAATGCAACCTAAGCCCATGAAAATAATCCTGAATGCATCCTTTTTTCAGTGCAAAATTAATTCCTTCTGCAGTGTGACTACACCAAATAGCTTATGTTAAAAGCCTGGTGTTGTATTTTTTCACATCATTTTTATCACCTTTTCGAAAACCATATAAACATATTTTCACCCCTTTTTTCTAATTAATGAGAGGAGTGATATGTTTCTGCGTTTTCACACATATTTTCCACAAAATCATGCTCCTGTTTCGGCGGATCATGAATCTGTGCTGTTCATTCTGGCTCTGCAGCAGTTGCGGTTCGTGTAAGAATAATTCCCTGTAGCACTATTGCTGGAATGAGACAGCTCCTCCAGCTCCTCCAACCCGGAAAATGGAGACTTGTAAGCTGGCATGTTGAAACCTACTTGGCAATGCTGAGCTTGAGTTTATCGTTTGTGATAAAATGAAAAGCAGACCCATGAGCCCTTTTTACAGATGTATCTGAAGAATCTTACACAAAGTTTTGTTTTTACATCTGCTTTTAGCGCTGCAGTTGATTTCTAAGACATGATCCAGCAGTCTCCTTGCTTAAGGCCTGGGACTGTTCCAAGAACAGCTGCTAACTAACTGGCTGATTTAAACTACAATTATGGATTATTGATTTTTTTGGGCTACTTAGGAGCAGCAGAAACAAGTTAGATTTACCTTTTAAGCTCATGTAGCAAATTTGTTATCAAACCATTTCTTATTTACACATTCAGCAGTTACGACGCAACATTATCCTTCATTTACAGTCCTGTAAGTCCAATATTAGCTTTCTTTTAGCTCTGTTTTTCCTACAACTCCTGGGGGAAATATTAAGGGTGTATCGATACATCCATCTGGATTAATATATCAATTCAATGATCCACGATCCAATATTATTGATGAAAAGTGAAAATATTAATACCTATTGTCTGTAAGACACCCCTTTAATTTAGATTCCTACTTTTTATTTATTCTTTTTATTAAAAAGAGTAGCCTAGTTTTAATTTAAATGCCTGGAGTAGCTCAGGAATTGTCAAATCATATTTTAGTTGCTATTTTGGGTTGGTATAAATAGAGCTGTGTTAAATGGGCATATAGTGTTTCATATTGATTGAAGGCTCCTGAGTTGTTGAATCAAATCAAAATGATGTGAGAAAACACCCGTAGGAAATATCTGACTCTTAAGTTGTTAAATCCCTCACTGTGTTCACCAGCTCGTTACTAACTGTGTGCACGTCTGCCGTTCGGTGCTGAGCAGTGTGTTTTCAGAGCTTCTTTGCTGAAAACAGCAGTGAGAGTGAATCAAAACAGTGACGTTGCTGCCAGACAGTTGAACAATTAACTGAAACTCACCATAAAACTCTATAAAGCCGAGGGGAGCTGCAGATTCAAGTGAAAATTCTCTGTTGGTTCATCACAAGTGACCTCTTTTACATTGTCACACTGTGTACTTTGTCATTTGATAAACTGTTAATATAAAAAATTATAATTATAACGGCTTTATGAACAACTCCTAAGAACAATTCCTAATAATAACACTCGTGGCCCTTTTAAGTGAAATATGAAATATTGCATGTCCTGGTAGTTAAAATTATCCAATAGATCTAGTCCTATGAGGGTACGACCCTAAATTGTTGTTACGTTACACCAGGTAGGCCTATATAAGTTGTTTTGTAGAGAAATAGCTTCATGACAGCATTACCCGTTCTCTCTCTTTATTTTGCCTCCAATTCACATTTCTATCAGTTTTTTGCTGTGTCCCAGTTCAGCTGCTGGATCCTCTGAAGTCCACATTTCTGGAAAGATACTGTATGTCAAGCCGTCATAGCCTGCCCTAATTCAAAGACTCCTTCAAATGCGGAAATGCAGCTATTTAATGCAACCAGCATATCCTATACAGCCCCTAGTTTCTCACAATCCATTCTTTAGCGGTTTCTTCATGTGAAAGGGGTTGATGAGATGAGTGAGGGAATGTCTAATTTTGTGGAGTAGAAAGCAATTAGCAAGCTTTTGAATAAAAACACCAGCACCTGACTGTGTAACAGCAGTGGATGCCAAAGAGAAAACAATCCAAAACAGAAATTATGGACGAACAAATGTAATAAACAAGCACTGGTATTGTGTAGCATATCCATCAGTGTCAAAAACTGTATATGCACCACCTATACTTTCCTAAAAGCAGATCTATGGTAATATACAGTACATCAAAGCCAATATATATATATAAGGTGACCCTGAAACTCAGGAATTCTATTTTTTAATTTGTTACTATACAAATCCATTTGCAGCCGAGGAGAGAGTGCCAGGAGACTGGCAGATAGAACTGAATACATTTCCCTGCAGCAGCACACAGAGAGCCAAGTTTGAATCTCTGGTGGGGGGAGAATTTGCCTAACAGGATGGCTCTGCTCTGCCTTCGGGCCACCCATACTTTATCTGGAAGCACCTACTTTTGTTTTTTGTGTGAACCCATATCCTCTGTAATGAGGATCCACGTGTCATTTTACATGTGCCCCTACCAAACATCTTCTCTCTATTCAGCTCAGGACCACACTCCCACCGCAGAACTGGTGAACTCAGAAAAAGTCACCAAAAATGATGGCTGCAAGTGTGTGAAAGACTCATATTACTACCTCATTTCTTTGCACTACAATTTTACAGTTATACTGTCATATATTGTGTTAAAGTTTTATGTAAAGTACATTGAATTGCCATTTTGTTAAAAGCTGCTATGCAATAAACTTGCCTTGTTTTGCCTATGCACACATGCATTGTTTTATGTCTGTTTTGTTATTCAATTCAAATGTAATTTCTCTTGTGTCTATTCACAAGCTGTCTGTTTAGCATGGAAGGGGCCACAACACAATTTCATTGTATAATCCTGTATTGTATAATTGCATAAAAGCTAAACCTTGAACCTTTCAATCAAGTCATTTTCAGAGTTTACGTTAAGTAGAGTGAGTGTTAAAAGGCCACATGGGGCTTTGAAATGGTGAAACATTTTACTTTTATAAACTGATAATTAACTGGAAAAGAATGCCCTGGCTTAGACTTGATTCTTTAAAATCTACAGTTCTTTAAAATTGAGTTTGAGACCTGCTAATTGTCAAGTGTGACACACTTTTATGTCTGTGGGTTAAAATGTCCCATATTCTGCCAATATCATACTTCAGAGAAAATTGAAAAATTGACAGAGGTGACAAAAGTTTAAATGAGTGAACGGACGAGGCAAAGAAATGAAAAAGATGGAGAAGGTGCCTTGGGTTCAGCTAGTCTGCCTGCGCTTACACATTCTGAATATAAAATTGAGTCTAGTTTTTTTTTTTGCCTTGAAATAAATATAATGTCTTGTTTTTTGAAGGATCACTGCTTATGGTCCTGTTTATGTGCTGTCAATCATCCCCAGGAGCAGATGGAGCAGCCACACTACTAGTGATCTTCACATTAAAGCTTCCAGTTTAATGCAATCCGGTGGTTGGCTGCATATAAGGTTTATATAGTTTAACAGAGCCACTTACATTTAACAACCTCCCCATACATTACTGTAAACAGTAACATCATTAACCTCAATAAAAGACCTATTTAAAATGTCTGAGATAATGTCTCCTTGCACTTTTCCCTTATCCATATATTGTATAATTTACCTTTACTATTATTGCATCTGTGCCCTTAATTTTAGAGCTGTGGACTTCTGCCAGGATTCAAATTCTAGTCTTCACAGTATAACATCAGTACAGCAATAAGATCAGTCTTCCATCTCAGCTCATCCGCCGTCTGTTCCTATCTGATTTGTCTTTCTCTGTATCTTGCCTTCTGTCTTTTCTTGCACAAAGACACAAAGAGAGATACAAACACATACACCTGTGCACACATTTCCCCGATTACACCGTATGATGTATGTAGAAGATATTACTTTAGAGAGCATTCTTTAAGAAGCTCATTTCACATGTAAAAAGAAAGATATAGTAACAGTTAATGGCTGTAGAAATAAAGCCACACCCGCAGACATCCGCACCATCAGCTAACTGAATAATTTACTGTAGATGTTGCAGCGTTGGGTGTGGATTTGTTACTAGGTTATCAAGAAGCACCCACCTCCACATCTACAGACAGACTGGCGTACTAGACCATTATGAGCCCTTAAAATGAGGCAATCTTGCGGTCAACAGTTCAACGGAAGATAAATTACCAAAATTGGCTTTGAGAAATATGATTCAGTATTTCACATGAACAAAATATACGAGTCTTGTGTTACACTGCTAAGCTAACATGGGCTTGTAGAACAACAATGGAACGCCGCTACTTAAGGCTGACCTACTTTGGTACATTAATGGTAATGGTCTCCTCTCCCTGCGTGATGCATTTAATGTGAGAATGAGACCTGTGCTTGCTTGGATGAGTTATTTCCTACCTAAGACAGGTTGTGCTGTGTTAACTGACTCACAAGTTGCCGTTTCAATTCACGCTCCGGAGCCGGGCCCGCTTGATTTGCTGACCACAGGGTTTTGAGTGATCTCAGCTACGGGTTTGCTTTCCAGCGTTTCTGCTTTCCAGTATAGTTTAGGTTTTAAAAGGTGTATTTACAAAAAGTCATCTAATGGGAAACAAAAAGCAAGAATAGTTGTTGTCTTCAATGCTGTTCTCTGTAAGGAACCGTGTGGTTTGCTGCCGTCAGCATGCCGTATGCTGCTCCTTTCTAAATCAACCACTTGAATGAATCTCTCCAACACAGAGGGGCAGACTGGAACAAAAATGAAATTCAAAATAGAAAATATAATGGAATATTCTTATATTATCAGTATTATATCTTTATTACTCAGTATCAGTATTATATATATTATATCAGTAGTCCAGTTTAAACTACATAGTGTAAAACTAAACACTACGTGAATGGGACACAGCGGAAAGACAGCACAGAACAAGGCTGCTAGTTCAGGGTTTTCATCTGTACTCTTAAAGGCCTACACTTCGCATCAGGCGTTAAAAGCAACTGTACCAAAACACAGAATTAGACTACTATATTTTTTTTGTGCAGCTGGTACCCCAGAGTGACCTATGATTGGGTCGGTCGGACCAGGCCGACCATTGTACTTGTACTTTGTTACAGAGGTGTTTTAAGCTAAAAGCTAACATCAACATGCTGGCATGCTCACAATAGATTGCTGCAGGGTTGACATATTTTTGTAGGCCAACCTGGAAGTTAACATCGTTCTGGTTGCCTCGACAAAAAGCCAATGGCATTTTTCTATTGGATTTGAGATTATTGCAGAAAATAAGATACGTGGTTTATAAAGTTTTTGATATTTATAAGTTTTGTTCAGCAAGATAATCTTAAATTAATATAAATGCAACTCTCAGAAGAAAACAGCCAATGCTGCCCTTTATTGTGTTTACCATTACCATAGTGCTAATAACTATACTAATACAAAGCACAGCTAAGGCTGATGGGATGACATTAAGTTTGTGTTGGGTGATAAACCAAAGTATTAAACTTAATTTGAATTGTGATCTGTTGTTGGCTCCAGAAAGTATGAGGATCAGCAGTTGTTTTGTTAATATATCGTGTGGGGACCATTAATGTCTGCACAGAAATATGTGTCAATCCATCTAATAGAAGTTGAGATGTTTCGCAGCGCATGTGAAATATTTGTGGCACTACAGGTAATTGGGGATCACCAAAGTAATAAAGTAAGTAGGATTCATCCTCTGGGCACCATGGATGTTGATACAAATTTCTATTAGTTTTAAATCCAATAGCTGTTGAGTTATTTTAGCCTGAACCAAAGACCTAGTGACCGACATGGCTAAAAATAGACATTAACTGTATAATAGATATGTCATTATTTTCTTATCCCATAAATAAACCCAATCCTCCAAAATGAGATCCAAAACATCCAGAACTTGGTCTAAAAGAATCTGTCAGGGTGAATGCAGTCAGGCTGAAAAAGGCTCTAAGAAAGCATGCACCTCCTGAAGTTTAACTCTGTCAACTTCTTGTCACCCACCTACTGTTCTTCAGCGGTAACGTAGCAACAACTGCTCAGTAGCATACTTACTAGCGCGTGCCCTGGAGCAGTGTGACTGGCATTTTTAAACGGTGCTCTCTGACTGTCACCTTAATCACATAAACAAGAGAGTAAGGTAGGAACAGAGTCGAGCTGAGCACATAAACCCCACTAGGAGTGAGTGCAGTTAAAACTGTACACTACATTATACAGCCTAAACCAACCAAAGCTTATTATGCAGAACGTGGTACATGGTAAATCTATTCTACATGTTTTTTTTGCTTTGTCACATTGATTTAAAGGATGTAAACCAGAGTGAGGATTAGTGTCAAACAGAACATGTAGGCAAGCTGGTGTAAAGGATTTTAGGATCTTTACAATGAAGAAGATTAAACTGCATGCTAGCCGGACCAATATTGATTTGAGAGTTTAAAAAAACTGTCAAACATATACTGTATCTGACAATTATTTCTAATAAGGCACACAACTCAAGGGCATAAATATTGCTTACTTAATGGTTAATATATTAAAAATGTTGAAACATATAGAAATCCTTCATAGGTTAAGTAATAAATAAGAACAACTTTTGGGCTGCTACATGGTAAATCATTTTGCTGGTGAGTCAACAATATCTAAGTCAAGAACAAATGGTCACAGGTTTTTACTGTATAAGCCAGAAGCAAAATGAATGAATGAATAAAGAATTCTTAAAACAGTTCATCAAGTCAGCAGTTGTATGTTGTAATAAGTTGTTAATAAATGGATTGTGATGCAAGAGGGGGATAAACAGAGATTTTTCACAACTGGGCAACCATAAAGTGGTTCTTATTAATAATGATGTATGAAACATAAATAAACTACTATTTGTTAGCTTTTAACAAATACATGTTACAACATATGAACCATTTAAAAATGTTGACTGAAATGTGTTAACAAATCTTGAACCCTAAATTTGGTCAAGAAAAACAAGTGGGATCAAACTAGTCTATGAAGAACAAACTTTGGAACAGCAACACTCTTTAAGAATTACACTGTACAAGTATTTGGATAGAATCCCAATTCCAACATTAATCAATCAACATGCAGAAATGTGGATTTGTCCTATTTTGAAAATAGCAGCAAAGGTTGCTAGACCAAAATTGCTTCATAATTTAACATGCTTTTTTTCCTTTCTCTGCTCACTTGTTACTTATTGGCCAACATTCACGCTGATCCCGATAAAATATGTCAGACATAAAGTATGTTATCTGGCACATGCACCAGCTTAATGAGAACAAGTTTGGACATGTTGCCCAAAAAAGCAGACTGACATGGTGGCTTTGTGTGCTCTTCTGTGACCTGTGTGGCTTCACAGTGAAGTCTTTTGTAGGCATAAAAAATATCTTCAAAGTCACTCATGCATGGAGACGAACATTTGCAAAGACAAAAAGACAGGTTGTGATGTACAGTGCAAAGATGAGTAGTGCTGGAGACAGACAAAGTGATCAGGACTGTGTGTGTGTGTGTGTGTATGTGTGTGTGTGTGTGTGTGTGTGTTTGTGGATGCACTGGTAAGTAGGTTGGACTCCAAACAGCCTCAGGACCAGCGAGATCATCAGTCAGACCCTCACACGTCTGTTGTCTATCTGACAAGAGAATGTCTTACTCATGGAGGAGCTGTACTGTCATCCTACGCTTTAGTTTGCACCCGTTAACAAAGCATCCATGACGTCCTCATCACCTATCACACCAGGAGCACTTTTCAAGATGCCAATGATTAGAAATGGCACAGCTTTAAGGTCACAATCAGAGACAGGAACTTGACCACACCAATGTTCTTTGCTGCATCCACATTTTCCCCAGATGGTCCCATCTCCCGAGTTGAGAATTTGTTCTTCTGACTTTGGTGTCTTAATGAACTTATAGTCGTAATGTGGGAACAAAATAGGACGCTACAAAGAAGATGTGTGCTCTTTTATTGCTCAGAGCTGTTATATATATATTGTTTACCTTATTTATTAGCATTAACAAGTCAGGTTACGATAACAACATAATACCATATTTAAAATTACATGTGAGAATAAAATGTATATGCACTACGTAATGCAGTTAAAAGGAGAAGCAAAGATCTGGGAGTTAGAAGAGACAAACTGTGGTTGAAATAAAAACAGCAGAGTCCTTAGCATGGGTCAATCTCGATAACACTGCATCCTACATACAATGTAATATATTCATATTCATATGTTCATACAGCTCCTTTAAGATTTAATAATACATTTATTTATAGAGCGCTTTCCATTAAAGTGCTTTACAGCAAGAATACAATTTAAACACAAACAGTACAAGAAATTTAAAATCAAGACAGTAAAAATTAAATAACACTATACAAATACATCAAATAGGAATTAGCATTTAGGACTCATGCGCAGCGGTGGATAAGTAAGTCTTAAGCTTCGATTTAAAGACCCCAATTGAACATGCCAGTCTGATATCCACTGGAAGACTGTTCCATAATGTTGGAGCGCGAAACGAGAAGGCTCGCTCCCCGACCGTTTTCTTTCTAACCTTTGGTATAGTCAGCAATCCTGACCCGTGGGAGCGCAGCAACCGAGAAGGCACACAGATCAGACAGATATACTGGTGCAAGGCCATTCACTATTTTGTAAGTTAAAAGTAAGACCTTAAAATCTGTTCTAACCTGGACAGGGAGCCCTCAAAGTGAGGCCAACCCAGGAGTTATGTGTCTGTATTTAGATGATCTGGTAAGAATGCATGCTGCAGCATTCTGGACCATCTGTAGACCTCGCAGACTTTTCTTAGGCAGCCCCGAGAACAGTACATTACAATAATCTAGTCTAGATGTAACTTAATTTAAGAATAGTTCTATTTAAGCATTTCAAACTTATATTTGTTGAAATGTAAGTCTTTCATTGTATTTTGTATAGCAGATTGATGCATGTGAATCAACATGATTTAAAATCCTTTAATGATGCAGTGAATTAACCGTACCTTACAATTAATCCATATGCTAGAATGGTAGTTTTCATGAAATGTGACGTGAGTGTGGGTTTTCTCAGCTCAACAGACTTTAAAAAAATGTATCTCCAAAGTAGAAAAGATTATTTCTGTGCCAAAGGTCAATGAGTTATCTTTTAATAGACACCAGAATGGTTGACTCACCTCTTGGCATTTCATATTGGTTTTGCATTTATTTTTCATTCGCCCTGCAAGGAGATTTTCTCTAGTTAAAAGCCATTTGGAGGCATGCCGGCAGGCATTTAGGAGAGTGTTGTTGCTTGAGATAGATCAACCAAGATGGGGACAAAAACAATTAGGCATGAGAGTCCCTTGTCTCCTACAATTTGTTATTACTTCATTTAAACTGTGAAAATGTAATGCAATCTAAACCTAATTGAAATAAGAAAAACTTCACTTCACAGTGAAAACAAGCAGAACTATTTCAAATTAATGCATTAGAACAATATTTCAAATCCAAATTTTATCCATGACAATGTGGCATATTCTATTAATCAAAACATTAAAATATTGGTTATACTCCACAGCAGTAAGAAGGATCTAGTGCTCTTTAATTTGTTGGAACAAAGCTTTAACCCACAGTGACACTTTGGGTAAAGAGAAAAAAAATGGCTTGTTCATTGTTTCAGTAGTGAATGTCTCGTCAAAGCAAAGGCTATGTGTCATGAAGGACAGACGAGCCGCAGAGACGGGTATTCAAAAGCAGTTCATCAAACTTTGGGAAATAGAGGAAAAAAAGTATGACACTGTAAACAGAATTGAGAAGCAAGAGAGAACTGTGAAATATCAGGCTGTTCTCATGAACCATTCATGCCTATAGCTACAAAAAGCATTGCACAGTAATTTGTATGTATTTCACGTATTCATTGCAAAATGCACCACATAGACAGACTGCTGCTGTATCAGATTGTTTGGGTCAACGTAAAACACTGGGCTTTCAAGAACAGGGGACTCATCACATTGGGGGCTGCCAGTCCAGCTCGGACCATGTCACAGAGCATGGACTTGTGGCTGGAGAGGTGCCAGTTCAGCTCCCGGCCACTGTTGAAGTACTCTTCAGCAAGGTCCCAACTGCTGGGAGCGCAAAGTATGTGGCAGCCGCAACACTCTGGCATCTCTCCAATACATGTGCATTTGTGTGTATTTCCTATGTATGTGAAATTCCCCAAGAGGGATAAATAAAGTTCTTATACTGTTACTATTATGTTATTAGTCTTACCACTAACGTAGCGTACAATGCAAGGTTTGTCCTAGCAACACTAGAGGAAAGTCCATGGAGCCGCTGAAATTAATTGTTTGGTTTTGATGGCGGTGGTCACCTAAAACATTAGGATTGCTCGTCTCTGGATGATGACTACCAAAGGAACTATAATAGTTTTCATATTTATTAGTTTTAGAGATACTTTGCATGAACCAAGGAGTTGCTCCAGGGGAAATTTTGACCTGATGTGATAAGAAAGAATCACCAAAACCTTCCGGAAAAGGATGAACATCTGTACAAAACAAATACTTTATAGCAGTTGTTAGACAGCTGGACCAACCAGCTCGTCAACCAGTTGTCTAGGACAGGTTTCTCGGATGGACATGGATTATGTAGTTATGTAATTATCTAAGCATTTCTATGTTTTGCAGACAACATGCAACTTCAGTGCAATTTTTTTAACAGGCATTTGACATCAGAAGACTTTGTGTGTTGTGATGGTTAGTTGGGAGGTTTCAACTCTGCCTGGTCAGCCAAAAGATTTCCCTGTTGAAAACGTATCTGTGCTGAGGAAAGGTATAGTGGTGAAAGACCTGAATAACCAAAGCTTTAACGATGGAAGGTGCTCACAACTGTAATATATAATGAATGATATATCAACACTCACCTTCAGCTCATTTTTGACTGAATTCTGAGCCAGGGTGTACCAGTTTGTACAGCAAACTTTAGCAGAGTTTTATTACATCCGCTGAAACTTATGAATGCTATGCATGTTTTAAAAAACAACCCCTTGAAGATCTGAAAGGGTTCAGTGTGAAATACGCCTTACACTATAGCCAACATAATTTATTTTTAGTAATCAGTAGGTGTTTTCAGTCCAAGACATTTTACTGCAACTACTAACAGTCTTGGAGAACTGATAGCCTAGGCTGTACAAAACATTGAATACTTCATGTTTTTTTTTCATGCACTCAGTCCACCTACCTTGCCTTTTCTTGCCCACTTTCTTCACTTTCTCTTTCAGCCCTATTCACAAAGGTCTAGTATAACCAGGGGACCTCATATGATTTAAAAATGGCTAAAATCGCTCCCCGACGTCTGTGTTTCATGTATTTGCACGAGATGACGCTGATTCTGGGCTCTGTCAAAACTTAAATTTTTAATTGCCAATTCAGCCAATACAACCCTGAATCCCAGAGATACAGATTTGCACTGGACTAATATTCTAACACAACCTCTGTATTTGGCAAACTATGGTAGGTCATTTGTGGTCGAATTTCAACTTGACAAATTACAGACATGGCAGATTCACACGATATTAAGATCACAGACCACCTCTTCAATTATTACAAATAACTAGAGGCCCTCAGGTAATACTTGCCCTGTGTGATAAGGGCTTTAGATGTGTGTTGGATCTTGGTTGCTCGAGACATGCTATTTAATCTGGTCTAATCCCTAAAGAGGCTTGAATAGTTGAATCAAGAAAAGTGTGATTTATTGCTGTTTCCTTTTTTTGCTCTAAATAAGAAGGACATTTATACATTATGTTTGTGTGATCCTGAGTTGGAGAGTGCCCTAAAAGACTGGAGATTAGTGGCCAGGGCGGGTCAGTGGGTAGAGCAGGCGCACATATACTTACAGGTCCGGGATTTGAGTCCGACCTATGATCATTTCCTGCATGTCTTTAACTGATGTGTTTGGCTAATGCTAGTTTGGATAACGTTAGCTAGGGTTCCTAGAGCATTAAACCGCCACAAATCCAATACAGAGCAGGACAGCGCTGCTAACGTTTCTATTTTAAAAAGGGAGCTAATTAGAAGGAAATGCTAAAAATCGCATATGACATTAGAACAGTGTTTATTTCTTCAAACTTTTGGTTTGTAGTATGGTAGTAGTTTTCATGTAAATACTCAGTACTAGGAAAAACATTAACTGTGTACAAAAATGTTTTAAGCATTCACTATTTTTTCAGACATGGTGCAATCTAAGTTTCAACCTTGTGCACTTAAGCACATATTTATTTAATTTTCAGATATGGTAAACCAGGACCTAATTAAAAGAATACTGCACTGAAATGGATCACCACGGTGGATACTTACAATTAATCAGGTCGACATTGTGTAATATGTACAACCAACCATCAGTAACATTTCTGCTTCTGGTTTTCCTGTTATATTTTACAGATATCTTTACAGCATACATTTGAATAATCAACATCCTGCCCTGCAGATAAATATTATACTTCTGTGATGAATATGCTCCACACTGCACGCACGCAAACACACACACACACACACACACACACGCACACACACAGACACACACACACACACACACACACACACACACACACATACAGACACACACACACACACACCATTTAGCCAAACCTTTTAGGTGATAGAGCTCAAAGAGCTGCCCACTAAGACTGTGCAGACGTAATACAACTGATCATTCTTATTCAACCAATACATTGATATTCCTGATTATTCAGTATTGTGAACAACAGCCCAGTAGTTAGTACTGTAACCAGAGAGCATGAGGGTCCTATGTCTTTTAGTTTTTTATGTTCTTCACATACTTGTGCATGTTTCCACTGAGTGCTCTGGTGTCCTCCATGTTATCTCATCATATCATCCACTTCAGCTTGTCCTCGTCAATTATCCATATGCCAACCACCGATACCATCTGGTGCTATTAAATTAGGAAATCCCACCCACCTGTGTATAAAAGTATTGTTTCTTAATCAGACAGTTACCACACACCACACATACCTTACTATTATCTTGTATCCGTATTTGAAGGAACACACTTTTACTGAAGCATAACAGAAACAAATGAAGGTGAAACTTTAGTCATGTATTATCCATTGTTTTCACAGTAACTAATTTGGTTTTACTCACTTATCTTTGACCTGCCTAGTGATGTGTCAAAATGTCACACATACAGCAGCTGTGAATGTTATTGTGAATGTTAGTGGGAGCACTTTGATAATATTGGCTGCCTGTCCACAATGTTCAATCAATTGTGGGAACATGGTGGTGCATACTGTACATCCTGCTCTTAGAGGCCAGACTCTCATAATGGCAGAAAGTAAAAAAGTATTGTTGTAGATATTATGCACAAAAATGAGAATTACTGATATGTATCAAGTGTGTTCAAATAACAGCCTGATTAACTGGTTTGGATTGATTTATACTCTGGAGTTATCAACAGGTGATTGGATACCCAGAGGACGTCAGCCCATAAAGTGTTGTTGTAAAATGTTGGATGTGTCCTACCGATGGCTGTTTTTGTGGGGAATAGTAGGGGTGGACTAGGCTGCCATTAAATGATCCTTATTCTGTCCTGTTCACTGACTGCAGGCAAGTAATTGTAAATTGTTTTCTTCAATGGTGTTAGGTCATTTGCTGCATTTGTTATGTTGCTCACTCTAAGTCTTCTTCTGTACCAAGCTGATACAAAATATAAATACTATGAGACCTTGAAGATTAAGAGTTTCTTTCTAACTTTTAAGTTACTTACAGGAGAACAAAAGGGAGAAACTGTATGCTTAGGAGTTAAAGGGGCTACAGTCGATATTCAGAACATTAAAGTAAAGAAGCAAAGAAATATTTGCTCTGTAAAGATACTGCATAGTGGAGTAATGGCATCCTCAGTCTGGATGAAGGGAAGTACGTTTCCAAGATAATTGCCTGACATCCGGTGCGTCAGCCACAAATGTCCTTCATATTCCGCTCTCTGTGAGTTGCCGTTTTTATAACGCCAATCTCTTTGGGAAACAACAACAAAAACTTCGAGTTAACAAGCTACATGCTGAAAATGGCAAGTTTTGAGACAAATGGTGTAAGTGTCTTGTGCGTTGGTATCAGACGTTGAGGGATGGAATAAAAATGTTGGTATTGGGGGAGAGTCTGAGGGGAGACAATCCCAGACCACTTTTAATGTCAAGAACAGCCCTTTTAAGTAGCTGTATAATATCATACCTTGTAGAAAAAGTCTGTAATATTAAGCCTGGTAATGAGAGGGCCGAGGCAGAAAAGTGTTTGGTTCTGAAAAATCAAAGCCCTGTAGCATACTATAAATAATAAGTCATTATTAAAGGTAGACCATTTTAATATTGGAATCAAGCTCAAATCTATTGTCATGATTAATTTATTACACTCTCTAATATGGTATGTCTAATTCATAAGAGAAGTCAAGATCTCCTCACTGAACTCTACTTTGCAACGCCCGAGGGGCATAACAATGGTAACCTAATGCACCTTGCCATTAAGTGCATGAAGCTGCTGGATGATTATCTTTGTTCTTTAGACCGGTGGGTGTGTCCGTGAGGCTCCAGGCACAGGATCAGATTCACCAAGACACACAATGGTACTGACATTGGACATATAGGAGCATATGGCCGATATCACGTAACCAGCCGGCGGTCTCCTATTGTTCGTACAATATCATGCGTTTTAGTGTGCATAACTTTTTGTACGATATCATACGAACCCGTTCAAGAGAATGTGTTTCATAGTTACATGGGCTTAGGAACCATCCTTTTTGAATATGCAGTGTAAAAAGCCAGAGACATGAAGGGTAACGGGGGGAAAAGAAAGATTTACATATAGGCCACCAGAAATGAACTTGGCCACTTAATTTAGGGGCAGGGCAACCAATGCTTAAATGCTTATTCTATTTTTGTTATGTTATGTAATTAAAGCAAAACAATGGTTGCTTTAAAAAAAACTTTTTATATGTTTACTATTGCTACTTTCTATGAACACAAGCATATCCTATCCAATTATTTGACTAATTGATTAAATAATTGGTAGAATACTACAGTAATATCGTGATAACTTTCCAAATTGATAAAATCATTCTCCATTCTAGTCGGACAACTTTTTTATTAATTATTTGAGTACTTTATCCATCACTAATAAATATAAGTTGTATACTAAGTGTGTCTATGTCATTGTTGGACATGTGTGCCCCTTTGGGTGCAAATAATTACTCAGACATGCAAGGTGACTCACCAAAGAGCCTTAAGCGAGATAAAGAGAAAGCGAGTAAAGAGAAGAGACAGCGGGATGGGGAGACAGGCGGGTGAAAGATTTGAGGAAAGGGAATATAAATGATGACTGAGAAGTTGTTGCAAAATGAAAAAGTGGAGGTACAATCTTTCATTTAAAACGTCTCAGAAGTCTAACTGCTGGCAGAGGAGAGGTTTAGCAACGTCAAAATTGGCAAAATCATGTAGGAGCAGCGTTCGTTAAAGTGGGTTCCCTTTTTGTTTGTTCTCTTACAAGCAAACAACGCCAAACAACATGCATTACTGCCAATGGTTTCACTGTTCCATTAATCAACGTGGCGGTAATGCCCCAAGAAAGGCAAGCAGGAAGAAGACTATTAACCAGTAAACCGGTGTTAAGAATGTAAATTTTTTATGAGGAAGGAAATGCATTTAACACGTTAGGCCTCAAGGCTTTACACGATGCATTTTGGTGAGTTACACCGAATGCAAAAAAAAATTGCTATGCTCCACAGGGCAGCTTTAATAAATCAGTTTTTACTTACTAAGATTTATTAAAAATAAACTGTTTTGGCATTATATGCAATCAATAAATGTCAATAAATATGTACATAACGAAAATGATGTTGATTTTGCAGCTTTTTGCACGGTACTATTGCATTTTGCCCATTAGAGCTTCTCATCACTGTTGGCTCACACCACCACACTTTTTTTCTTCCTTTTTTCCAAATCAGCTGCATTACAATGTCAACTTCATTTAACCTAAAATAATGCTTCTTTGATTGAAAACCCCTTAGTTCCACAGACATGCAGGAGTTTCTTTTTATTTTGTTTTATAAATATGAAAGCCTCTTTTTTGCCAGAGGGTAAAAGAATAAATGCTTTTATCAATATTTAATGGAATCTTTTATTCATATATCTTGCCTGTGGGATAAATATTGTTTGTCCACTAAGGGCTGTCCATCCAGTCTTACTGCTAAACCTAACAAACCACTAAATATGGATATACTGTACTTACATAATCTTTCTGTCAACAAAGAGAAGGCAGATGTAACTCAGCCTCTCCGATGTACTTTTAACTGTATGCTGTGAGCCGACTTAGGCAATGTCTTTAGTGTTGGAACCAACCTAAGTGATAAATCAACATGAACATTAAACACAAGTGAATCAAAGCTTTATTTTATCAAGCCTATCTGGATGGATGATGTAACAAGTTGTAACTGGTTTTGGGGCATGGAGGAAAGAAGAAATAGAATGATTACTGAAGCCTGTGAGAGTCTTATATAAACGATCACTCTTATGCTGAGTTGCAGATGCTAATTCCTTGCTTTTTGCTATTAAATCCACCAGTATTTACATATTGCTAAAAGCACCACCTTAAATATGTAAAGCCTTAAACGTAACTGTGAAACAAAGCTACTGTTTTCTGTATTCATACTGTATCTTAGCTATGGATGAAATGCAGTGCAACTAAATGAAAATAACTAATTTTACCCTCTGTCAATCTCTCAGTTTATCCTCTTTTGAGACTCTGTAACCCTGCTTCTCCCTTTCTACAACAAATTCCAGCAGACATCCAACTCTTTTTCTCTCACACATCCACACACAGTTCCCTGTCGCATATTTGCACACTCTTTCCCGTTTGCGTTTTTTTTTCTTCGCTATTTATCTCAGCGTCTGTGTGTCTGATTTGTGTGCTCCTGTGATCCATGCAGCATGCCATTGTTTTATGATTCTGGGCCTCAGTGCCACAGCAATCTAGGACAACATCACAAGGAGCAGACGCTGCAAATACTGTGGCATACTGTATGTAGAATAAAGAGACACAAAGAGACAGACATAGAGAGGGGGACCATTGATGAATAGAGAGGTTACAACATGATGGATTCTTTTTTTTTGCTGGCACAGTTTTAAAAAGATAGAGAAAAGACCATAGTCTGCTGATGTTATCTGAGCTAATCTTCATCATATCTATCTATTTTCTGTCTGAAAAACTGATGGAGCATTTTTTCCACGGAAGCTTGTCTTCCTCAGGTGCATCTTTTTCGAGGACATGACAAACCTGAAAGTAGCCTGAAAAATTCAGGATTTGGTTTTGCATTCTCTTCTTATCCAACTTGAGAATATCCCACATATCCCTCTTGATGGTTCCTCTAAATTATTCAAAGCATTATTTATAAATAAACACTGACTTGGCCTGTACCCAGCTGTCTGTTTCCCTCTCCTGTAACTCAGAAACCTCCAGCAACCAATCCCTCCAACTGAGTAAACAACCATAAAACTTACCAACCAGCCCCAAAACATCAGTTTTATGTCCTTACTGTACCTTGTCATAAACCTGACTCCCCTGCTTTTTTTCCTTGCTTTTTCAATATTTTCCTTCTTTCTTAGGCGTACTTGAGGCTTAGCAATATTGGTCTGTTTGTTAGTTGGTCCACCACTTTGGTCGAGTTACCCAATATCTCAACAACTATTGGATATTTGGAAATGAACAGACAAGGTGGCGATATAAAATGCCACCTTGGAGATGGATGCCATGAAGGTTACATCAGAGTCTAGTAATGTAAATGTACTGAACCCTCTCACAAAGTATAGCTTTAGTAAACCCATAGTTCCTATAGTAATCCATCTTTCATTATGATGCCAAGCAGTGTGTCAGATCACAGTTAAAGCCTGGTCAGACGTATAGTCACAAACACATGTTAATTGGATTCACATGTTGATAACAATTTGATTCAGGCTGATCTGTACCACTGTTTTACCCTGTCTCAATGTGTATGTCTGAGAGGGATAAACATTTCTGAGCTTAGTAGTGCATGACGGTAGAACTATTGCATATTTAGGGTCTAAGCTGGCCCAGCCTTGGGATTTTTGTTACATGTTTCAAAGATGAATTCAGATATACATATTAATTCCCCACTTTCTTGAAACTATCTTTTTATACTCTCCCAATCACCTCTGCTTTGCTTACTCTCCTATCATCTCTCCAAAATCCTCAATGGAGTGCCATCGTTGCCCTCCATCCTCCTCCTTTCCCTCCCTCTCCATTCTTGGCCACTTTCCATCAATGCAATCTCAGCATTTTGAATATATGATAGTATTAGATATTAAAGGGAAATAAAAAAACATTAGAACTGAAGGGAAATACAATTGAAGGAGAAAGCAGCAGAAGTTACGCTGGTGCAGGAGAACATCAGCTTGACACTGAGGCAAAAAATGGATGAGGACATCGCTACACATTGCAAACACAGACATACACTCATTATGCATGTGCAAAAACCCTGATTTACAAACGGGTTGGGACCCACCATTTTCCTAACCTGTAAACAAACACATTCATATTTCTCCATCTCATTTCCCTGCAATGGGGACCGTGTATAGATAGCTAATAACAAGAATATGGCAATTCATCAGTGGCTGTGTGCAGGTGGTGGGTGTTTAGTTATGGAAAATATGGGTTGCTTGTATCAAAAGGTTGTGCTGGTCATACCAGGCTTTTAAAAGCACTTTATATTATATATGTGCATTTGTACTTTCAGTTTTATAAATAGCCTTTCTGTCTTTTCTGTGGATCCTCAAACACAAATTCACTACATCCACTGTAACATACACAACACTCTCATAGTGCTGGCTAGACAAACAACAGACAATAAGAGCAGTGCACCAAGAGTGAGCAGACTACTGATGAGTGAAGGGAGGAGAGAATACCTATTTGTAGTCAATAGTAACCCAAGAAATACATGGGTACTGCACAGACAAACATATATCAAAGGGAAGGATTACTGTGCTGCACAATCAGGAAGGAAATATACAAGAAAACTGAAGAGTCACACGGGAATTCAGTAAGAGAAGTGCATTTCAATACAACCTACTCAGAATTTTCTTAAGTTAATTCACTGCCTCTGCCTGTCCAGTTTGTTCTTCAAGAGCGAGGCTGAGTCCCCTCCATGCCCTCGGTGCCTCAGGAGAAGAAAGCTACTGCAAATCTTTAGCTGCTGCTCAGCAGCCCTGAGACGGACACAGCGGCCGCACAGTGACCAGGTGCTGAAGGCTGAAGTAGACATCATCCTTGGGGGCTCTATTCAAGGCCACCTCATCCAGCAACGCACACCTCTGCTTTCATCGGTGGGGGAGAAACAAAAGTCAGGATCGCCAGGCCTTAGACCAGAGTGAAACTGGCAACTGAAGGTTGATGGGGGGGGGGGAGAAGCTTAAATTCTCAGACACCACAAAGTGAGAATTGTCAGATCAGACATTGTGCTTCTGTCTGAAACAGAGGGGATTGTTTCATGATAGGATGTGGCAGACAAGCCAAATAGTCTACGCTACAGCTAAAACAATAAATTGATTGATCAATAATTGACAGAAAGAAATTTATAACTATTTAGATATTCATTTATGATTTAAGTGTGTAATCAAGCATCAAGACTAAAAGTACAGCCATGCTGGCAGCTCTATGACACTGTACTGAGTATATAATGGTGCTTTAGGATACATGCTAATGTAAGCATGCCATAATGCTCACAGTGACAATGACAACATGCTGATGTTTAATAGGTACAATATTTAGCATGCTAACACTTATTAATTAGCACCAAATACAAAGGAGGCCTTCAGCAGAGAGATATTTTAGTATGGGCTGTGTTGCCAATCTGAGCCCAAAGAAAAAAATCTGCCTATTGCCTTTGGTCTTGCTTATTATCAATACAATTTGTCAAACTAACAAGCCCAATCTGTCAACACTATCATTAGACCAATATTGCCACAGAAATGTGCCACTAACATGGCTAAAAAATATACATACAGTACATATGCAATATATTGATTGGTAATAAAAAACAATAGATATTAGTATGAAAGAATATTGACTGAGACGTCATTGACCAGTGCAGCTGGAAGTTGGATCACACAGCAAATTATGGGGAGTGATTTAGCTGATGACGTGATTCGCCCCAACTCTCAAACACCTTATACTGAAGCTAATCGAGCAAGTACAATCATGACCTCTTTCCCACCCCGGATTTAATAGAAACCGATTGTGGTGAATAATGTAAGACATTGTTCCAAGGACAGCTGCCTTAAAGAACCAAAGACCTTAGGCAGCTGAGCAGGTGTTTTATTATCCAGTACAGGTAGAAAAGGTTAACGTTGATGTTTAATTCCAGAGGCATACTTGTCCATCATGTATTGTGCACCATTTAAGAGAAAACACCAACTAAGTCTTGTCATAACATGAGTGAAAGTTTGCAAGAAAAGTAAAAGATGGGAATGTGCGCAAGAGCTAAGTATACACACCAGCTTTCCCTACAGGGACCACGCCTCCTAAGTGTGACAGACCTCCAGGATTCCACACGCTACCCGGACACAAGCTGGCGCCTGCTCTATCCCCTGGCAATGCTTTGGTTGGGATGTCTGATATAAGTCAGACAACGTATAAACCTAATTAACTGCGAACTAAACATTTGTGCTACATTTAAAAAAAGTCCCTGAGAGCCTCTTTGCATTAGCTTATTTAATTATATTGCCTCTCTACTACCTGTTATGAATAATTTACCAGTCGGAAATAAATGATTTTTGCCAGGAAGCGGAATCTAAAACTGGATCAGATGAAAGTGCAGTGTATCATCAGTGCTGAGACACCAGTGTTTGTTAGTATTTAATCGCATTATCATAACATTTCAAAGTGACACAATGAAGAAAAACTGGAGGGAAGACTGAAAGAGTTAGTGAAAGAAGATGGGGGTTGGTACACTAACATAGATTTGTAAAGCAGAGGAAACAGAACAATAGAGGAGTGAGGAAATGAAGGGTTGGGGTGTGACAGTGACAGCAATGGTGCCTTTTGGGATCATTGATGCTCCCAACTCAAACTTTTTACAAATCCAAGACTGTGTTTGTATGTGTATGTGCATGTTCATACTGATGTTCTTCTCAGTTTGGCATTAAAATCATGTCTATGTGTAGGTCTGTTTCACCATCTGTTCCTGGCGAGCCTGCTGATAGCTCTTCTTATAATATCCTGTTCCCCTCTTTCAGTCTAGGTGGGGTGTACATGTTTTGTGACTCCTATTCTTTGTCATTCGTCCACTCATCCATCCATCCATCCATCCATCCCTCCATCCATCCATCCATCTATCCATCCATTATTACAGCCAGCCATAAATCATCCATTTAAACAATACATTTTTGTTTCTTGTTCAATAATATGGGAAGTGCCAAGCACTCTTACTCTTGATGCAACAGCGATCCCCTTTCTCAAGCTTCTATTCTGCTCCGGAGTACAAACCACAAATAGTCCTTACTCCATCCATCCATCTTTATCCGCTTATCCGGTATTGGGTCACGGGGGGAGCAGCTCCAGCAAGGGACCCCAAACTTCCCTTTCCCGAGCCATATCAACCAGCTCCAACTGGGGGATCCCGAGGCGTTCCCAGGCCAGGTTGGAGATATAATCTCTCCACCTAGTCCTGGGTCTTTCCCGAGGCCTCCTCCCAGTTGGACATGCCTGGAACACCTCCCTAGGGAGGCGCCCAGGAGGCATCCTTACCAGATCTCCGAACAAACTCAACCGGCTCCTTTCGACGCGAAGGAGCAGCGGCTCTACTCCGAGCTCCTCACAGATGACTGTGCTTCTCACCCTATCTCTAAGGAGGACGCCAGCCACCCTCCTGAGGAAACCCATTTCAGCCGCTTGAACCTTGGATGTCTTGACCATAGGTGAGGGTAGGAACGAAAACTAACCGGTAGATCAAGAGCTTTGCTTTCTGGTCTAGCTTCTTTTTGTCACAAGGGTGCAACAAACTGAATGTAATAACACACCCACTGCGCCGATTCTCCGACCAATCTCCTGCTCCATGGTCCCCTTACTCGCAAACAAGACCCCATGGTATTTAAACTCCTTCACTTGGGGTAAAGAAGCATTCCCTACCTGAAGAAAGCACTCCATCGGTTTCCTGCTGAGAACCATGTCCTCAGATTTAAAGATGCTGATCCTCATCCCAGCCGCTTCACACTCGGCAGCAAACCAATCCAGTGAGTGCTGAAGGTCACAGGCTGATGATGACATCAGGACCACATCATACACAAGGAGCAACGATGAGATCCCCAGCCCACCAACAGCAACCCCTACCCACCCCGACTTTGCCTAAATATCCTGTCCATAAAAACTACGAACAGGATTGGTGATAAAGCGCAGCCCTTGTGACGGCCAACCCTCAGCTGAAACGAGTCCGACTTACTGCCGATAACCCGGACAAAGCTCTCTCTGCCTTACTCATCCTGAAAATAATGTATACACCACTTCAAGGGTATTGTTGCAAGCAGTGGGTTTCCAAAGAGGTTTGGTTCCATCAGAAGCTTAGAGATCAACAGTCAGTGCCAAACAGAGGGCCTGTGAGAAGCTTGACCTTCTCCAAGAAGCCTCACTGTTCATTCAGCTGTTAGAAAAGCATGATGGGCTCCCGGGCGGCACAGAGGCACAGAAGAAACGCTATAGTGCCCGTAGTACTGCAAATTGGCAGTGTTTGCTGGTCTTGTCTTTGCAAACCTATCACCATACAAGAATGTTGATACTGGACAAACAACACCCAGATGACTCTAATGACAACGTTTTTTCATATTCAATGCCAACGTTTTTTGGTGGGCGCATTTTTAGGTCTTTACTTGAGAGGACAGCTTAAAACGGGAAAGGGGAGAGAGAGGGAGAGTGACATGCAGCAAAGGGCTGCAGGTCAGAATCAAACCTGCAGCCATGGTGCACATACTCAACCTGGTGAGCTACACGACGTGAGTTCTCACTTTCTACAATTTCTTTGCACAGAAACCAGCGTATGGTATGGGAAGATAGTAGTAATGGCAACTAAACTATCTGGTTAGGGCTAAAACACAACCTGGTTACAGATAAAGCTATAGTAGGCAATATATTTTTGGCGTTGTTGGGCAAAGATTCCATAATAATGTTTTAGCATAGTCTGAGAGAAAACTAAACCTCTGTATCTCTTCCTGGGTCTGTTTCCAGGCTTTTGAAAATCTAGTAGATGTTGGGACACTTCAGCCAATCACAGGTAGTTTCAGAGACAGTCCCTGTGCGATATAGAAGGGAAAGGGAGAGCTGTAGGAAAAAGTCTTACTCTACTTCAAATTCTTGTTTTCAATGTACCACTGGTGGTTCGAAATTGGAACGCACCATAAAAGGACGTTATTACTTGCATTAAACCGTCATCAACACGCTCAAGTCATACATCGTTAGAAAGCTTAAAGTCTTGTGATTCCATCAAGCTCCCGCACAAAGCATAAGGTGACTCACAACGGTTATAATCACGTTCTGAAGTAAAGAAACACAGAAAGATTTGAGTCTAATCGAGTGGGTGTTTCCTACCTGTCTCCTCGTGTCTTTAATCACAGCGGTGAAAGATCGGCAAAAACTTTGTTTTCCTACATGGCCAACACTCCAACGTATTAGAATATCCAAGCCTTGTAATCCATAATTATCTGGTCCCCTCACAATCTTGTAGTCTCTGGCCAAGTTTCGATGTAGAGAAATCTAGATAGTGCATACTTTCTTGGTTTTTATCGCTTGTAACATTTTCCCAAACTGGCATCCCTGTGTAGCCAATAAGAAGACGAGTTGATTGATATCAAACATGGCCAGAAAAACCTTACCCTGTGATGTCTCCAGCTGTCTCAAAACAAAAATATGGCATTCTTATGGCATTTCAACATTTCATCAAATTTTGATTACTTATTTTTATAAATCTATGTATGTACTTCTTTCAGACATATCTGTGAGTGATGTGGACGTGTTTTTGTATTTCAGAAGTATTGTATTTTGCACTTTTTTGGCTTTTTTAGAAATAAGAAATAAGACAAACGCACAGACATATCTGTAGAAATACATTCATATAAAATCCATTTTATAAGTCATTTTTTCTGGATTTTTTCTGTTCTAAGTTGAGACATGTGGCCAGGGTACTATTTTAGTATATAGCACCTGTAATATGCTTACAGTAGTGCTTTTTATTAATTTTTCAGATGATTTACTTGGATGAAAATAGAAATTCTGTGATCTAACCTCTGTAGCTCTGTGTCAGTAAGGCCTAGTGTCACACTGCCACTAAAAACAACAAGTTGAGAGTGTTAACTTCCCAATGAACTCAGGGTCATCCCAGAGGGCCAAAGCATGTGGAAACTGCAGCACTTTTTTAAGGGTAAAAATTTAGGCGAGAAAATCATATATTTTCAAGTGTTTTTTTAAACACAAAGGAGAATATTAAATGAATGTCTGTGCTGGCACATTCTGGTCTCCTCTATGAAAGTAAGACACCAAACCCAACCACACCCTTACATTAACCCTCGCTACATAAAGGTCACACTACTTCCTGCAGTGGATTTGGCATTAGATGTAAATCGTGAGGAGCAAAATTTCCCAATATGGACGTAAACGCATTGGACACGGGACTGCGTCTTGATTTGTGACTCCTATTGTTTGGTTTGGGCCCCTGTGCTAATGTGGGCTGGAATCTGAACATAATAACCTGAAGCATTGCAACCTCATGGCTGACAGCTGAAAAGAAGTGGCTAGCATCACATGGCGGTCTACACACTCTCCAGGCCAGGGGTGGGCACTAGCAGAGGAAAGGACCACAGCGGGAACTGGCTACTCCAAACTGAGGAGTAAATACAGATAGACATAAAGTGTGTGCGTGTGAAGATTCAACATTTGTTCTTTGCATCACACGTTCGAGACAATGCTCCAATAAATCTTTTACGTTAATTCTATACAGAAGTGTTCTTCTGTCTCACCCCACAAATCTTATCGAGACATCAGACTGAATATATTTAGTTGAAAAAACTCTTTTAGTTTTTAAATACTTCAGCATTTGTCAGCATTTTACCCAACAGAAGAGCTTCTTTTTCATTCCTGTGTCTTTCTTCTCTTAACTGTTTCTGTGTACAGTGTCTGGAGACCAGTGTTGCTTCAATGAGCTCGCTGATTAAAAGCATAGTGTAGCCAATGTATCTTTCCCTCTGTTGCTTCCTTTTCAAAAGTACTCACTACTGTGAGGCATAACATAGATATTCTCTCAAAATATAGATGCCTCTCTCTCTGCCTCTGTCTTCAATTATCTATTTCTATCTTTCTCCACCAGCACCCTATATCTGTCAGTAACATTGTCAACCCACACTGTTAGTACAGTGGTGCTTCCTGATTCCCAAATCTATTCTCCGCCATCTCTGGCTGTCTGTTTTCCTTGTGCGTTACTACATAATTGCAAGACACTAGGTAAAACTCAGACAACACGGTAAACGGGGTCAAACGAGATGAGAGACAGAACCCAGACAAATGTAGCAAACAATGAGGATGCTGTCTTCAGCATGAAGATGCTGCTGCAACAAAGTTATGCAAGAGCACAGGCATGTCTAACCAGACACCACACATACAATACGCAAAATACACTAAATGTTGAAATGTGTTTGTCATTTCCAAAACAGGTTTGTGATTGTGATATTAACTACAACATTTAGATAGGAACAGATAATGGCTTTCCAATATTTATCACCTCCACACACCATTAAACACAAACTGACAAGCTGATGTTAGGGACCGCATCAAAAGGGTCTGCAAAATGGCCAAGAGAGCTCTTTTTTAAACATTCGTAAATAGCGTTCTCTTTTTTTCACAGATACTTTAAAAAACTTTATTTGTGCGGTCTTTCTCACATTGTACGTGCATCGTCCTTTTTTCAAAATTATGCAATAAGACCAAATGATATTAATGAGTAATTCAACACCAGGCTGAATAGTAGTCTTTCAAGCCTGTTTCACCTCAGATCCAATGCAGAAAGGATCACGGGTTGGGTGTGGTTGGGTGTGGTTGGGTGTGGTCAGAGGCTGTTCTGTTGGGTTTTTGAAACTCTTGGCCCTTCCCTTTGCAGTGCACTGCAGGAAGGCTTTGACAAACCAAGCACAAAATACTACAAAACATATCTCTTCTTATGCTCCACAATGCAGTCATTTCTCTAGTTCACAACACATTTTTCCTACAGTTAACTGTGCTCTTGTAAAAAAATACACAATACAATCCAAACCGATATCTCAATTTCTATTTTATTTTACCAGTAATGTTTTATTGCAACCAATCCAGGAAATATCACTCAAATTTGCGTTAGTTTATGCATTTTTTTTTTTAAATGGCTGGATCTGTTTTTACAAATGAGCTCTTCTAAGAAATCCACTATTGCCCACTCACAGTTCACAGTGGGTTAGGGTTAGCAGGATCAAATGTGAACAGGCTATTCGTCTATCAAGGAGTTAACACCTGTAGACATTCAACCATTTATTCACATTTGCACAGCTCTGCACTGTACCCAACGCCAACATCCCTGTCATTTATGGTTAACGTTACTGCTAATGAACAACACTACCGCGGAAGCCAGGTCTCCCCGATCTGTGTGAGTTAACCACAGAGCTACCTGTGTTTGCACCCCATTCCGGCTCAGCCAGCTCCATGTGTACTTGTGTCATGTCAGAATTGAAAGCCGTGTGCAGCCATTCCTAGCCCGGACTGTGGAGGTCAATCAAACTATGGTGAGAGCCATGTGGAGGCAATCCCAACTCAGACTAATTTTTTTTTTTTTTTTTAGCACCTTTAACCATAACAATCTCACATTATCAAACAGATTTATTTTTAAACAGTTGTTTTGGAATGCACAGAAGAACGTCATCCTGCCGATAGAAATTGTACAAGAGGGCATGGACAATCATCGTATTTTGTCGTTCAATTTGGAGCACTGACTTGTTGTGCGTTACACCCCTAGCTTAAAAAAATAAATGGCACTAAAAGCTAGTCATTTTACATCTCACATTTTGTTGTTTTTCTTTACAACTAAAGGACAGAATGATGCCGTTACCTGAGAAAAATAAATGTTTTTGTCAAATCTTTTATTTCAAATTGTACATCATGAAGAAAATAGTTTTTACATTTTTACTGAAACAGAAGAATGTAATGATTCAGCTGTGCTCATCACACACAAACCCATCTCCCTCTGCGTCACACATTTTGTTGCTTTAGGACCCCACTTCTGTCTGACTTTTTTATTTAGCTATCCTGTTGACGTGATCATCTATCATATTCCTCTTTGGTTGTAAAATATGTGTTAATAGAACAGACTAATATTTCCCCTTTCATGGCCTCAGTGTTTCTGATCTTAAGTCTGTTAATCTAAGTGGCTTGCTTTGCCACATTGTGACTCAGAGTTAAACAGGGAATATAAGTACCTTTGTTTCCGATATTATTAATTACTGCTCTGTCTCTCTCTTCTCTCTCGCAGCTTGTCTCAAACCACTAATAAGATTCCAGCCCATTAGTTATGAACCATAACATAATTAAACATTTCCCTCTGAATCTGAATGCTACTAATATTAGGCAATTATCTTTGACTGTTAGCGTGCCGGATTAATGATGATTCTGTATTGCACCTTGCATTGAGGCCTACTTGACACCTGGGCTGTTCTAGAGTGATTAAAACAACACTGCAGGAAGGCTTTGACAAACCAACCACAGAATACTACGAAATGTATCTCTGCTTATGCTCCACACTGCATTCCTACCTCTTACTCATCACACATTTTTCCTAGAGATGCAAGTGACTGTGCTCTTGTAAAGAAATTCACAATAAGATCCAATCCAATATCTCCATTTTAACGTTATTTTACTAAATAATGTTGTGTTTTCTGTGTCCAATCCAGGGAATATTTTATGCATTTTTAGAATGGCTTGTATCTGTTTTTACAAATGAAGTCTTCTAACAAACTGACTACTACTGCCCACTTACAGCTCACAGTGGGTTGGAGTTAGCAGGATCAAATTTGAACAAGTTGTCAGTCTATCTAGGAGTTAACACCTGTAGACATTCAACCATGTATTCCCATTTACACCTGCAGCAATTAAGAGTGTCTTATTAAACTAACCTGTATCTCCTGTGCCTCTGATCCATGTTAAAGACAGTTTCTCTGTCAATGTAATTGTACAATTTTGTAATCGGTTACAGTGATTGTTTGACTTGACACTCACTTTTTAGAGACACAGCAATCCCTAGCATAATGTTATATTACATAAACAGTGTCCCAGTGAGTTCCACACACGATAGTATGCAGCTCTCTGATTAGAAATGAAAGCACTTGTATAAATTGGTACTCGGTATTGGTATTGATATCCTGCTTTGAGGTATTGCAAACAATATCAGACGAGAAAAAATTGCATTGTGCAATACGGTATACAGACATGCCCCAGAAATAATCCTGCTGCATGAACCTCAAGCATGAAGGAAAACATGGTTTCAAAGCACATGAACACTAATAATCAAACTAAGTACTGCTCTGTTGTGTTGATTACATTTTGTCACGTCCCAGGTAAATAACATTTCTGAGGGAGTATGAATGTTTTAGCAAACAAACACTTTATGCTTTCCTAAAATTACTCTTTAAATAGAATGTCCGCGGGAAAACATGTTAAACGTATTTCTGCTTTGTCTAGTCTATCCTAATCTAATATAACGTGACAATTAAAGCTGGCGGCTGGGGCTATACATTTTTTTGTATTGAATGTGAGCTATTTATGTGATTCCTTTTGACACAGTAGACAGCCTTTAAGCATAAAATACTATCTGTTTCAGTTATAGGGTAGAAGTGGTAAAACAGGCTATAGCCTTACAGACCATTAAACAACTTCAGGCATCTTCAATATGTCACACACAGTGAGTTACACTGTTAGAACAGCTGTTTTTCAGAGTAAGAGATTTACAGTTCAAAGACAGGCTCAGAGGTTTTCATGATTATTGTTGGTTTTTCTTTCATCATCATGTCAGCTTGATGGAAGATATTTACTTGAGGAAAAAATGTATGTACAGTAATTTGTGTAGAAAGTGAAAGTTTACCAAAGTAACATGAACATTTGTAAATCATACAAATATCAGCACTTTATACTTTTAAATATTATGCATTTTAATTATTTACTAAATATTTCTTTTCTATATTTCATTATAATGTACAATATGTTTTGGCTGTACTTGTAAAAAATCTGGGGATGAAAAGTTATTTAATTGACTTAATGTTATTAATATTGATGATGCACTTTCCCTTTGTGATTAATACCATACTCAATACTCAATGTCAGTCTATCTGTATATTTATTGTTCTCATTATTGGCAGTAGCAGCACTGATTTATTTATTCATTGGTAGAAATCATCTTACATGATGAACTTACATCGGTAGTTTTGAAATATAAAATCCTGTGCTTCAGTGTGACTTTCATATTTCACCTTTTCATCAATGCTCTTTGACTTGCACACCTCTCTCTCACAAACACCTCCCTCTCACTTTCAGATGCTCTCTCTCTCTCTCTCTCTCTCTCTCTTTCTTTCTGAGACACACACACTCTCTCTCTCTCACACACACACACACCTTTCATGTAATCATGAAATCACTTATAGTTGCAGATGGTGACTCATCTTATGTCCCTGGTGAAACCATATCGAGCAACAAGGTTATAAGACATTTTGGATGAGGGATAAAGCAGAATGCCACTGTGCAGGGCACCGCTCACCACATGGGGAACTCCTCACTAAACAGCATGCTTTACAGCTGGTAAAAACAAAGATATTAACTGACCATAAAGCCTGACAGCTGCACATAAAAAAATAAAATGTTATATTCCCTTGCCAGCAATATTACATCATTATCAGCATGCTTCTCAGATGTGAGAAAAGGAGAGTTTATAGAGAGATTTTCAACACAGTGTGTTTCAACATTGTGTTCTTACTATTTGTAACTAAAAGAAACTGGGATTCTTGCTGGAACTGCACTGCTGATATCTCAGCTATATTTTTCATTTGCAGTTGGAGAGTTTTTGAACATTATATGCAATACATTGGTGAAACGATTACAAGTCTACAGGTTAAACAGTGCAGGGGGTGGTCATACTGTTCATAGATTATGCTAAATGTACTCAATGAGAGTATAGTGGACACCAGACAAGTCATATTGGTGTCATTTAACAATGCATAATAAGACGTAGGCTGCGTCATGTCGACAGACATTCAGAGGAAGCTCTGCTTCAGCATCAGGTGTTAGTCAGTGACCTCGACCTCAGTATTAAGATTGGGAGTAAAAATACTCTGCATGGCTCTGGCAGTGGTATCAGCAGCTATTTACTCTATCATTACTTATCCTGATGGAGGGCTTCGTGTCATTACACACCGTCTGCTCTCTAATTCTCCCCTCCGAGAACATCGGAGGACAAACACACATCCGTGGCGACTCAATTACAGCAACAGTACAAACACAAGCAGATCGTGGCTACACCAACACGGCACGCTGCTCATCAATATGATCGAGAATGGATGACCTTGTGCATTTACGCTCAGGTCACCTCGTGTGAAAACGACCGAATCGGACACGTGCACAAGTGCTCAAGTGGCTGTCTCTCACAGACAGTCCCCACATTGCCACCTTGGGTGTATGTGCAACAGCCCTTCTCGCTGCCATGCAAGGTGTTTTGGTGAGAGGCAGCCATGCAATAAGAGAACCATCACACCAGTTACCATTAGCTTGTTGAGTATGACCCCCGCATCATTACTTGACATCAACATGACACACTCAAGGGCATCTGGCAACCAACGCGAGACCTTAAACTATACAGAGTATGGATTAAAACCATTCACCGATGGCCGCTCAAATCTTTTGCTCACCTTTGCTGTTATCTTCTTCTCTGTTGAGATGCATGGTTCTTCTTACCAGGTACTCATTTAGGCTGTCTTTGTTCTTGTAGCCAAAGTTGTTCTCTCTTCCAAAGAGTTCTCAAGGTAAACTCTTAGTCCAATTTTTTGGATTTGTGGTCCTTTTGCCCGCTTATTGTCTTGTTGGGCTGGCACGCATGTACGCGCCTGCACTTGTGCGTCCCCCTCCTCCTTGTTGTGTTGGATGTAGCAGGTAGTCTAGGTGATGTTTGGAGTCTGCATGTAATTCTCTCACACACACTTTCTCCCCTCTGTCTCTCTCAGTTTCCTTTTTTTTCCCCCTCAGTCCAGAGTCGCTCAGAGGGATGGTCGCAGCAAAGGTTTAAGGGAAGGGAGGAGACGGCAGGCAGACGGGCGGGGTGACGTGAAGGAAGTCGGTAGCGCCTACTCAGCTGAGGCGAGGAATCCGTGCGCCCTCAGTGTTGTTGACCGTTTAATCAGAGGCTCCAGACCACAGAGACATTTAGCGCACACTTTTAATCGAAACTACACGATGACGAGAAGCTCATGATGACAGCTGAACAGAAATCATTTTAGATATTCATATGCATAATTTGTATCTGTAGATATTACATATTACGTGTCCATGCAATAGCCTACAGCTTTCAGACTTGTTGTAGCCACCCTTTTTTTTTTTATAATTGTGGTGATTATGACAGACAGACCATTCCATTATAGCCTATGTTTTCCCAGTTAGTCCTCATAAACTGTCTTCCTTAAACCAGTGCTTTCATGTGGAATTCATAAGGATTCACATGTACATAAATACATTTTTACGCACAACATGCCGAAGTTGTAGCCTACACGTTTATCTCTTACTCACGTGTTGAGCCCTTTTTAAGCTTAATTTTCAATAGTGTCAGTGTCACGACCAGCCTGTGTGCTTTCATTATGACCACCATGTCATTACAGCCAATAGACCATACACTCGATAAGGCACATTTACTCACCGGACACGTTCGCTCAGAGCCCCGCGCGTAACATGGCTCACTGGCGGTCTCTAGTGTTACACATCAATCAGTGGCAGTAAAATGGGTGCTGATGGGGGAGACCAGTCGTCCCATCCACTATGTGCGTGCGTGTGCATGTGTGTGTGCGCGTGTGTGAGTCTGTATGTTTGCGTGCGCGCGTATGTGTGTTTGCGTGTTATTTTGGTCAATCATTTAACACTCTGTCTTGTATTTTACTCAAAATAGTATTATATGTATATTGTCATGCAACATATGTTGAATTCTACAAATTCAACAACAGGAACACAGAGCATGGAACTAATGCATAAGCTTATGGTACGCCGGTAACTAAGAAGATTATGATTAGTAAACTTGTTTGAGGCAAATTTGTAATTCAGGATTTTGGGGTTCTTAAATAAAACTGATTTAACCTGTCTTGATTTATCTTATATTATCTTCCATGCATGGTAAATAATTTGCAAGATCTGAAAATTACACAAAGCTTAAATCTAAATCTAAACATATTAAGCAAGGCTTTGATTAATCAAACATACATTTGTTTTCATAGAGAAAGCCCATAAAAACATGTGTTTTATGTCTCTATACCTGATTGACAAACAGTAAAATATGAGTTTGTGGAAACAAAACATTCCTATGTTGGATTATTATATTCAGTGCACTGCTATGTTGTCTTTGATGTACCGCTCAGATTTCTGTCTCACACCTTTGTTGTGATATCACCCTTGACATCTTTTGTGGTTTTATGTGCATCTGTGTAAAACGATTAGTCTTCTGGTATACCCCCGCTGATTTTGCTTTATGGCAAACATTTATGGAATCCATTTAATCTATTGCAGACCCACAACACCGTAATTCCTTAAAAAAATATGCTGTCTTTGTGTGTGTGTCAGACATAAGACACAAATAGCTTGTCATGTTCCAAGCTCCTCATTGCATCAGCTCTCTTTCTCACCCGCACTTTTTCTTCTCACACTATCTTTGTGATGAATATTTATTAGCCTGTCACAGTGTCTTCTCTGAGCTCAAAACAACACATTCATCAACACAACTCGAGCCATGCTTTAAACCTCCAGGGCTTTTTACAGTGATGTTGTGTAATTTCTTCATAAAGATTTACTCAGAGTGTAGGATGTTGTTTTATTTCAAACTATAACACAGAGGTTCAAGAGCACTCACATATCCCAGGTAATTTTAAAGCCATTTTATCGCAATCAACTCTTTTACTGCTATAAGCGTTAAAGCAACCCAACTGAGCAAGTGCACAGCACCCTGAAGAATTATGTGCTGTAATGTTACAGCACATTTATAGACCTCAGATATGCAAAAGTCAAGTCTGAACTATGCAACAAACAGATGGGCCAACAAATATTAGAGCAAATTTGATTTCATATGTCATTGTTATGATTTTAGCAATTGCAATATTGCTATACTCACGTTCTTGGTTATTGCTGTTCTCAGACCAGATAAAGGCATTTAAATTGCCCAAACTACTTGTTTTTTATTCAAGAGTGTCCCTACATTTTTCTGCTAAGGTTTTTATTTATTTGTTTAAACTTTGACTCATTGGCACAGAACTAAAAGAGTGACTAACAGACAGCTGGAGATGTTTAACATGGCATGGCAGTATTTTTAATTTGGACTGTAACCATTTTAACCGCCAGCTGTCAGTGGTACATTGGACCTTTAATGTGAACTCTGCCACGACACGACAGAGTTGCTTAACAAAATATGCCATTGACCCTTCTTTGTAAGAACAACATAACCTATGATATTAACATTGATTTTTCGTTTTAGATATTCAAATGAAGGACTCAAAGGACTGCAGGCTACGACTGAAGGACATGTAGGCTACACACTGATGGGAATAACAGCATTATAAATAACGGCGTTACTTTTTTCAGTAACGAGAAATCTAATTGATCACTCTTCCCATCTTAATAACGCCGTTACCGTTACTAATGAAAAATTGTTAAGATGTGTGTAGACTGTTTCAGTTAACAATGTATTGTATTATGTGTCCATTTCATAATAATATTCAGATTTACCATAAATAATTGAACATGCACATGTATTTTAAGTTCCATTAAAAATTCCATTTTAAAGCAACTTGGCCAACACTGCAATTTATCTAGGGTGCACTACTTTGACCCTCACACCATTTAGCTGCTCAGAAACCTTAAGAGACAACCGTTTGGGTTTGAGGACTTGTTGCTATTATAACACTTGTGTGTGATGTTGTCATAAAGGTCTACTATGTCTAAATATGTTTGTGCACATGGTAATTACAGTACACATGTTCAATGGTTACATTCTTTTTTACCCAGGGTCTATTAAGGTATTTATTGAAGTAAAATATGTAGAATGAGTAAAGTTGATTTTGAATAACTTTTTGTTGTTGTTGCTACAGTCATTGAAGGACTAAATCACAGTCAGACATCACCTCTTTGACAAAAAGCCAATACACTAAGATAAAGCTCCGGAGAAAGTTGAACTTCTCTGTTATAGTGGCCAACGTCTGGGTATTCTACGGAGCATCGACCCTTCATTAAAACAGACAGGCTATGATAGCTTGCGGTGTTCTGTTCTTTATCTCACTAAACATATTTACCTTTTTTGTAACATTTTGTTTAGATTTCAGCGCTGGAAATAACAAAGTTCAATGTCAAATTAAAAGAACAAAGAAATATAAAACTATTAAACAACATTTGTTAAAAGTGATTTTATGCTTAAGTTTTTATTTTAAAGTATAAATGATAAGTAAACAAAACACCAATGACCTTTTGATGAGGGACTCATGATATGTAGCAAGGAAAAAATATCCATAAACAACAACAAATCGTTGGCATTAAGCCTAGTTAGGTCTCATGAGAGAAAAACATCAGTTACACATTTGTATCTTAACAAAATGATCTTATTTGAATGAATTTACACACCAATCAATTATGTATGTGTTGTCAAATGTTTAGAAAAATGTTGATGTTGAATACATTGAAATTACAGTTGTGTTTTGTGTCTGATTCTGCCCTGTGTTAGAAATTATGGAAACTACAATCCTTAAATATTATATCGTTCCATGCTATAACTTTACTTTATTATCATCAGAACAACATAACAGCAGAAATTTGTCTAGTTTCTAGAGTTTCTAAGGTGTTACTGTTGATTGATTTAGTTTTTCTATATATTCGTTTTTCTACTCATTTTGGCTTTAGCTGCTCCAGCTTTTCTTTCCAGGACCTGTGATATAATTTTGGTCTATCAGTAAGAGTTTACTACTGCCACCTATTGCTTTGGAGGTACAGCGCAGCACAAATATTTCAAAACACAGCAAAAAGAAACTACATCGTAATTTTTTATTATTTTTTATTTTTTATAAATTTTTCAGTGTGAACATATCCTTGTTTTACCTGTATTAATTGTAATAAAATGTTTACAATAGTGTATGGATCACACAGATTCATTAAAAGTGGTAAATTAATCAGCTTTATGGAAGGTGGGGGATAGATGATAAAAAAAATACATATAAAAAAAAAACAGGAAAAAGAACCATCCGTATAGAATATTCATAAATTGGCCTGGACAACATAATGTGTAATAATCTGATATCTAACAACAACAAAAAAACATAAACTGGCCCTCAATAATAAAGTCTGTTTAGTGTCTAGTACTCCAGAGATCATGCATACACAACAGCAACATAGGCAAGAACTACAGTAGTGACAACAAACTGCAACAACATCAAGAATTTTTGGTCACAAATGTTCTATATTTACATTTAACAACATAACCATAAACAATCAAGAAACAATCACTGTAGGAAGTTTAAGGCCTTTGCTGTGCCATTCCACAACCAGGGAATATCCTCATTGTGTTTGCTGGCCATTTCTGATCTCTAACCTTTCCTTAAATGGACGGGAATTTCCATCATTGAGAAATCCTACAACCCAGCAGAATATAAGTAGAGTCAAATCAGTAGAATCCTCACTGATAAGTTACTCCACAATCTGTTAAGACTTCTTCTAGGCCTACACTCTGAAGCAGCTTTAAAGTAAGTTTGGAAGACCTGAAAAGTACGTAAATAATATGTAAACAATTTTAGGTTTAATGATGAACTATATGTAATTTATTTTTGTTTTCCTTTTAGACATCTGTAACCATGAAGTTGCTTCTAGCAGGAATTGTTCTAATTTTAATTGTGGAAACCAATGCCCAGTGGTACAACTTTCCTCGTGAAGCCGTTCAAGGTGAGAAAGCTTTTTAACATCTGAATAAATCATATATCCAGGATTACATGTTGTATAATGGCAATGACATGTTTGTTTGTTTTATTTAAATTATAGTAGACTTTTTATCAAATCCTGTCTGTTGTCCTGATCAGGAGCTGGAGATATGTGGCGAGCATACAGGGATATGAGGGAAGCCAACTGGATAGGCGCAGACAAGTACTTTCATGCCAGAGGAAACAGAGATGCTGCCAGCAGAGGAGCAGGAGGAAGATGGGCAGCTGAGGTTATCAGGTGAGAAGCAAAGAGTAGGAAAGCATTATCTGCATTTACATTATCGGCTGTTGAATATTAGTTTTTTTTCTCAAAAAGACAATATTGTTACTAAAGCTGCAGATGGATGTAAGAGAAATTTGGACACGGACATACACATTGAAAAATCTAAATGTGAATTACATTTATTCAACCTTTATTTTTGGAGGTCATTCCCACAGCCTTGCTTTTACTGAAATTGTTTTGTATCCTTCATGCATTTATCACTAATTTTATATATTTTGCCCCTCTAATCTTAAGAGTTTCCTGTGTTGGGCCTTTGGGTTTTGTCATCTGCTGATATTGATTGTCTATTTTCTAATTACAGTGATGCCAGAGAGTGGATGCAGGAACTATCTGGTCATGGTGCTGATGACTCTGCTGCTGATCAGAGGGCAAATGAGCATGGGCGAAGTGGAAAAGATCCCAACTTTTACAGGCCACAGGGACTTCCTGACAAGTATTAGTGCGAAAGCCATCAACTATTGATAATAAAACTATTAAAATAAATGTATACTGTTGGAGTTATTGACAATACAGCTACACTAGGCAGTGTTTTACACTGTCTATTGTAAACACACATTTAAAAGAGATGCTTTCTTTGGTCACATAGCCTAATTTTACCCTGGTAACTGTTCTGTTGTGTTTGTTGTTACCATACACTTCTGAGCCATGCACTTCTGGCTTCTCTTGCCTTTTGAACTAGCCATCATTAGCCTACTGAAAGAAGGCAAAAAAGACAAAGAAAGTTACTGAATGATGACTCAACAAACAATGCAGCATTGACAACATTATTTGACACTGGACAGTGTTAAAATCAACAAAATCATTCAATGACAATTAGAAAATAATTATAAATAATCATGTTTTATGAGCAAACCCCAAATTATAGACATGTACAGAATGTCCCCAATATATTGTCAAATGGTGGGCTGTGTTTCACTAATACAATTGGCTGCTGTCCTTTGTTTGTTCTAGTAATTTTAACTTTTCTGCAATCAAAAATCTATCACTTGTACATTTTAGCACACATGACTTGATTGCCATGTCATAAATTGCTAGTTTTTGAAAAGGAGTGAGAACTAATTCTTTAATGTTGCCTTACAGCGGGATTATGTCTGGTTCTCTGAGGCATTTGTGAATTGAATGTGTCAGATTTCATCCCTGTCCATCTGTGATTGTGCTATTGGTGGGCTACTCAATTTAGCTGTAATGTTAAGGCATGGCCACAAAGTGGCAATGCTGTGCTGTCCCTAACCTCCAGAATGGAACAAAACACATTTCACACTGCACAAGAAAATATATATTTCAGCACTTTGCACATCTTAAATTAAATTACATTTACCTCTATTGTAACTGAGAAATGTGAGCTGGATATCTCAAAGCCTGCTAGATAACACACTAGCCTACTCACAGAAGTGAGTAGGTCTGTGTTGTTGTTTTTTTGTAACTTTTAATGAACTGACCCTTTAAAAACATCCTAGAGATGATTTTAACAAGCTTGTTGCATAGTTTAAAGACATCCAGATTCTTCAAATATTTTCAAAGTTACAGCAATGATGAAGATGTCAACAAAGCACAGTGTGACTGGGTTCACACCCTCCTGAGAATTGTTCTAATCAGGCAAATAGGCTATCATAGACGATGGAATGGAGAATTTCAGATGTGGGGCTTAACTTATTTAAAAAAACATCCCACCTTTTAACCCATGTCACAAGTTAGACCACTTGTTTCAGGTCAAGATGGTAGCAGGAGGTGACATAAGTATAGTTAAAATGGTCTAGTAATGTTTTTTAAGAATTTGGAGATGAGTCACTTCCGGGTAGAATCTTTGTTTAGTGTAGCTAGCTGAGTGCTTGGATAACCTTAGCTAGCTAAGTGGCGGGATTGCTTAGTAAAAAGAAATTATTATTTTTTTATCTTTGAGGAATCTATAACAGTTTTTAACAAAGCGGTGAGTTTTGTAAAATAACTTGCGGGTTTTCTCAAAGGTTGGCATGTAGTTTGCATATTTCTTAAATGCATCGCGTTAATGTTGGCAAATGTTAGCAACTTAAGCTGCGGTAGTTTGCTTGCTAGCTAATGTTAATCATGCTAACATATCTAAACATTTATGCAGCACTACCTTTTATATTGTGATACTATGTCATACGTTGATTTGTAGTGTCAAATAAGTGCAGGAAAAAAGTACAGTAGCTAGCGTTGTTTCGAAATTATAATGTATTTATTATAAGTCAGTGGTCCCAGTTATATTTGAGGTGAAATGGAGGAGGTAACGGATTACTCTGTCCAAGTAACGGTCTAGTTAACGCTGCTTGGGTGGGGTAGCTCGTGCAGGCGTTGAAGTCACCGACCAGACAACTGCAGTGGGCTCGTTTTTATTTTATACTCGTTCCGGGGCGCCGCTGTCGGGCACTGTGCTCCGTACGCTTTCTGTCGGTGAAACATACACTGAGGAATGCGCGACCAGCCAGCACCATCCCTCACAAATCCCAAAAGGAGTCAACTTGATCAGCATATGATATTCTTCAGGTAAGACACATTTCTATTTTATTAATAATGCTTAAACATCGATGAACCCCGCTCTGTCAGCGAGGCGTTAGTCTTTCTCTAAGGCATCCGGAGGAGCGGTGGGTGGATGCTGATCTGCTCAGCCTGTGGATTTGTCCTCCGCATCAGTGTTAACAACAGGGCGATGAGCTTTGACCGAAAACGGTTATTGTTTTGAATGTGTTCCATATAGCCTTATTTAGACGGTATGAATTCCAGTAAAACTCAAGTTAAAAGATTAGAGCTGTAAGGTCTGTACACAACTATTTATACAATTATCGGTGATTCACCCATGCGCAGCCTAGTCTATACGCCTAAAATAATCGCTTGTAGTTATATTGATAAAGGCCTTTAGTGTCTCATGAGATGGGCAAGGTCATTCATTTTTAGATGTTTTTAATAGTACAATTTCTTTCCTGCATCATTTTATAACCGACACCTCAGGCATGTGCAGAGTTCTCTTTGTGTGAATGACAGATTCAACCCCTGATGTATACTCCTTTTATTTAATATACACCTTATGACCGCACACTTGTCTAACATTTAAATGACATATCCAGTTCCTCCCATCCATCGTGCTACTTCAATGATTGAAGTTAGGAACTGTATGAGGTACGCTACACTCTGCATCAAAGTCCACCACATTAGCCTCTGCTGAAAATACAAGTAGATTGAGAGCTAAATGTTGTGTAACGCTTGTAAGTATCTTAAATCTTATATTTGGTGGAGAAATTGTGTAATTTAGTCTCTGCTGTGTACCACTCTGTGCCAGTTCTGGCCACAGGGGAGGGCAGATGCTGACAGGCGTTGTTTAGCTGTTCATTGTTCAGAGGAAGCAGGGGACCGACTCACATTGCACTAAAATTATATAATAAGTTAAATGGGTAGTAGGTTGACTAGATAGAGGTGGAAAACCTATGCGCATATGAACAAAACATTAGCAATCACAAAGTATGTAGCCAATAAAAAATAGACAATCACTCACATCATAGCGTTTTTATAAGGGGTATTCTAATCTGAATGTGTGTATTGTTAATAGTGTGTAGACAGGGACATTGTTGACATGTTGTGTGACACCTAGAGGTAAGCTGTTAAATTGTGTGAACACTTTCGTAGAACTGATGCAAACAAAGAGTTAAACAGTGGGACAGAATAAAGATGGAAGAAAGGGCTTGCACAGTGGGGACTAGAGAACAGATACTGTAGACAGAGAGGGAGCAAATGGTTGTGTTGCAGCTGATGAAGAGGGTGATGACCAGCGCTATAGACAAGAGTAATGCATGGCTATTAGTAAAGTAAAGGGGCCCCTGGAGAGCCATGATGGAAACCTATAATGCCTTGCAGGAGACAACCAGCATGTTGACTTGTGTTGTGGGGATGCTAAGCTTTCTTTTCCAACCTTTTCCTCAACCTCTGTGCTCACTACCTCTGTGCTGTCCTTTTTCGCTCCCCTGTTTTGTCTCACCAACTCCGTAGCCTGGTTTAGTTTTCTGCATAGCACCTGCACTAAAGGACAAACACTCTCCCTGCAGCTTGCTGGGATCTTAACCGTGCTGCGGCCAGAGGATACTAAATTGGACTCCAGAGGAGGAAACAGAATAGGGGCAACAGCCGCCAGGCCTGCTGTACAAATTATGAAAGATAATAACTGTAAGGCAAATTAATTAATTAAATTTCCTATCAAGACTATATATCTTATTGCATTTGTTACGAGGGTCGGCTAAACAATTCAGCTGCCTTAGCTTTGTGGATGGCAGTGCCACAGGAAATTTGTGATTGTATAATATCTTCTTAAAAGCTTGGCTCTGCAAGCTATGGATTTCACATACCAAACATTTATGTTCTCTACTGTGTTCATAACATCAGTGTGGGCGTTGGTACATCACAGACAAGTATGCCCTTTGGCAAAAACAAAAGATTCTGAGATAATGAAACCCATAGACAAGGTGGGTGTTGATTTTCATGTTGCATACAACTGTCAGAAAGGCAATTGAAACTATGATTTATGATGAGCCTTGTAAGATTATGGGTGCTGCAGTGTTGTTATAAACAACTGTATTTCTGTAGAAGAACTTTGTTCTGTGTGATCAATTAGAGCAAGCACATTTCTGTTTAACACAGGATTAAACATGTAGGACGGGGCTGTAAATCACACTGATGTTGTGAATTAACTAGTAAACAAGCGTGATGAGGAATTACAGATAAGGGGCCAAGGTATAATTCACACTTTAGAGCTTGTAAATTAATCTGCTAGAACTTAATTTTACGTGAATGTAATTTTTTCCCGGTTTTATTTAGAGTAATTTACATTTAAAACAGAGAAACTGACCAAATGTTATGTTTTGATTTTGAACTACTGTGTGGGTGCATCTGATTACTATGGTCCTTAATGATGACAATATTGATTGTAAACTATTATTCAATTAATTATTTCCCATTTCAAATTTCATATTATCATAAAAGCCTATTACCATATCCCAGAGCCGAGATATCGTTAAAGTGCTTGTTTAATCACACAAACACTCAAACATTGTTTAATTAGAAAGAAGCAGCAAAATGTGAGGACATTTGAGACTTTAAAACCAGCAAATGTTAGTCATGTATCAAGAATAAAATGCCAAAGATATAAAAAATATCCATTTATTTTCTATTGTCTAACTAATCGACTGTTTAAGCACTAGTTTTGGACTTCATCAGAGATCAATACACCTCAGGAAATACTACAGCTGTAGCGAATACCATTTTTTTGAGCTTTGGTGCTTTTCAAAAGCTAATATTTAAAGGTTCCGTGGCAGCGGCGGGGCAAACATTTCCGACCGCAATTGAAGGCAGCTTCGGAAAAAAATAAGAAAATAAAAGGCGACCAAGCGAGTGATGAAGCGACTGCTTTGTTATTGCAGGACAAATTCATAAAACTTTATCAAATCGCCTGAAAACGACACCAGGCGGCTACAGTATAACCATACAGACCTCTACAAACATTAGACTGCTCGCTCGTAACTCAACATTTCTCCATCCTTGGCTGAGATGAACGACATAGCGCCGCATTAATAAGCAAGCGGCTAGCGGACAATTGTCAAGCAGATTAAGCCCAACAAAAGACCACAGGGAATTTCAGCCTGCAAGGACGTTAAAAAAAAATAAAAAAATCCAGAATATTCAAAACCCAGAATTGAAAATTGAATATCTACCCATCAAATCTATTTTTAAATATTTAGATCCATCCCTTGGAAATATTCCTATTCCACTAAGACCACCATGGCTTCTGTCATATTGTCCTATGAGTTGTTCCATTATTCACCGCCTGTGGAGGATTTATCTCCAGATGACATCATCACCTCCGTCAGTCTTTATACAGCTCAGCTTCACAAGCCAACACAGAGCTGTACAATATTATAAAAATCATTTCTTTCTTTATTTTCTTTACACTTCCCTCTTATACAAAGCTCTTATATTCCCATACAGGATTATTTGCAGAAATCAACCTGATTGTCTATTGCCCTGGCTTTGTTGACTCAGATCTGGGTCCAAGTGCAGATAAATACAAATTTAGAGGATTGTGCACCCTTGTCAGAGGTGTGCGCTATTTGAATGCTTTCTAGCTTTATGATGCAGTCAGCCATGTGAAGCTTAATTCAGAGTAAATCCAAGGCAAAAACTTTGTAACAGCCAGCTAGAATGGTCAATAGCGATACATTTAGAGCTGACAGATGCATTTCATCTCTACATGTACGGATTGAAAATATGCTGAACCTTTCAATCCATACTGGTTGTGTTTCATAAGGTAATTTTAAATATCTGTAACCTATACAGAGTATGTACTTCATCACCTTCCACTGCACAGCTTTGCTGGCTGTACCGTTTTCACTGTAAAAACTTTAATCTTCTGGTTTTCAGCTTGCCAGCAGCAGTTTTGTGTTTCCTTTTACCTCAGGGTTTATAGACTAATCACAGTTTACTGTTCATCACAAGAGGAAACAGCTCACTGGTCACTGCTGTTGTCTGAAAAACAACACAGACGGGACAAAGTGCACTAGTAAACTGGTAAACCTTGATACCGATGTATAATCGACTGCTTTCTGTTGAATTTTCCTCACGTTACTCTGTCCTCTGTGACTGTCTAAATCTAGAAACTAAGCTGCACGGTGCAGGGAACAACTCTGACCGGCACATGATCTGACAGTGGTTTACGGAGCGGTAGATTGGCTTTGCAAAAATACCCAGAGCAGTCTATAAAATGACGCATTTAAAATATTGCTTGATCGTGCAACTTTGGTCGTGGAAAGCCAAAACTGTGATTGTGATTAAAATACGATTAATTGTGCAGCCCTAAGTACAGCAATAAAACTTATTCAGAGTTGCAAAGTGACCAACCATCACTTTTCAGACAATGATGTTACACTTAAGAAATATCCACATTACATAAATCAATTTGACATTCATCTACAAAGTTGGCCTTTTGTGTTCACATTTGTATTCTATAATCATGGCGCATTGTATGAATGTGATGCTGGATTGAATCCTATTTTGTAAGCTTGATCTGACAATCTGACACAGATGTTGTTTTTATGGTTGTGTCTCTGGGTGATAACTGATCAAGAATATAATTTGCCATACTATAATAATACAACAGACCAGGCAGTATAACATTAACAGTCAGTTGTCTCTAAATAAAGCAATAATGTCCTGAAGGGGTTGGGTCTGCCCTTGTTGTCCAGCTCTTGACATTGTTTTAGTATCACACACATGAATACGACAGCCATATCAGTGTTGTTTTGACAGCGCTGTCTTATACAATTTTTCTTTGAAAGTTTGATCTGTGTTTCTGCCTCTGTTGTGCTTTGATTCCCTAAAACCTCACTAGACTACTTTTATCAGCAGACAAAGCTATCGCCAATAGTTTTCATCTACTGGATATTATCGATCGGAAGTGAAAGGCCAAGCGTTATTGTCAAAGTGTTGACTTTTGGCTCAGGGATATAGCATGCTACTTTTGCTCTTTACTAACAGGGAAAGGAAACATACAAAAATCCAGGTTACATTCTGGGTCATGCAAGGTCAAAGGAGGAACTGTTTCAACATTTGTTTCATTGTTTGTAACAGTTGGCAAAATGTGAGCCAGTCTCTGTATAGTGTGCAATGTCACTTTCAGGGTACTTTTTATTCAAAGACAAAGATTAAGGGAAAGATAATCTCCTCTGTGTCAGTGATAAAGCTGTAATCTAACTTCCACAGCAGCTGTCTTTGCTCTGTCATATTTCTTTTCCAGTTTTCCTCTCTCATTGTCAACAACGGCTCTCTGTCCTGCTGCAAAATCCATTAAGGTTTGAAAAGGTGGTCTCCAGAATACATCAAACACCTTGCTCCTTTGGCATTCTCCGGCACATCAGTGACCTGCACCTTCAAGTAATCAATACTGAAGCAGTGACGCGTTGAGGCATGAAGAGGTTTGACACTATACTGAGTCAAGTGTGAAGGCCAAGGCCCCATTATCTCTAGCCCATGGTCCTCAAAACATACAGGTAGTTTACTAAATCTTTTTTGACTGTCCCCCTACTAAACAAACATACTATTATCGTCACTGCTACCCCGGCCACAGTTTCATAATGAACCGAAAATATTTTTACACTTTAGTAATAATAACATTAAAGATCTCTTGTGTGTGTGTTTTGCTCCAAAGTTCAGTCAGTCACGCCACAAATAAACACCAACCAAGACGCCTCCACCACGCTGTGCGCTCACACACAGGTCTCCAAATGTATTATTTATATTTGTTTATTGTACTGTTTTATCGATGTTAAAGTGTATTGAAGGAAAGAAGAAAAAAAGAAAAGAGAGAAAAATAGGAAGTTATTCCAAACTTTTGAACGTTTGTGTATTTCTCTTTTCAGCATGTCAATGTGGAATTATGGTATGATACTACGTGAAGAATGTGTTCTTTCAAGCCATTTCCTACTTAAATGTTTGAATAATGAGTCTGTGAACATTAAAGTTTAAACTACAGATCATTTTTTCCAAGTACGGTCGTGTCCCCTAGAATTAATGAGGTGATGCTTGCACATCATTTTACCTCTCCTTTATGGCATGTAAATGGGTCCAAATCAGTTTCACACTGACAAAATCAGGTCACATTGGGAGGAAAGCAAAATGGTTAAGAAAGAAAGTGAGAGAGGATGAAAGAAACCCTTCTCCCACAGTGCTTGGTGAAAGAGAAACCCATTCATAGCTGCATTAATCATGGGTGGCACTAAAGAATCCCTCCAAGGTGACACCCAGAGAGAGAGAGAGAGAGAGCATTGAAAATAATCTTATTTGTTAACTGGATCCATATGAATCAGTCGTCTTTCCCTTCAAAGTTAATTCCTATGTGATCTAGCTCTATACATTTTATAATTTAAATATCTGACTGTAGTGAGGTCCAGCTTTGAACATTTATCTATTAACCCAATTCCACAACCTGTAGCAATATTTCAATAATGAGATGAGTAGCATATTAATGGTAAGTGAGTATGCCACCATCTAGTCTCTGAGTTTCTTTTCTGATAACATCATCTTCTGGTAATTTACTCAAACTGTAGAAAGATCCTTTGAAACCTACAGAAGACATTATACAACTGTGGAGTATTACTCCTTTTAAAGATAAAAAATTAAAAAGATCATTTAGCTTCAGAGCTTACTTAAGTATTTTATCAGTTTGAAACATGAAACTGGATCTAAAATGTAACCCAACTCTAAAATTGATCAATGACTTTTGTGTAACAAGACAACAGTGTGCATGAACATGAAAAATATAAAGCATAAATATAGCTGCAAGCAGCAGTCCAGGGCTCTGAGCCAGTGTGTATCAACCAAAATAGATCTCAGATACAGAGAGGACATTCCAGTACCGGGAGAACAAGCTGCAGGATGTGTGCCAGGTGCTGTTGACATGATCATGAAGCGCAGAGACATGCACATAATAGTATTTACTGATAAATGTAATAGGGAGTTTGAAGTTCAATCAAATGCTTTTAATGCGTTATTCACAAAGGCTTCCTTTCACCTAACAGCCATTTCTGCTCTCACTTACTTTCTCAAAAATGAGTCCATTATCTGTCAGGACAGACCGAGCAGGCGTTAGTTCTTTATCCTTGATCTTTTACTGTTTCATTTGCAATTTACAATTGAAGCCATTTTGTTGACGTTTTAATCAATGAGGTACAAAGTGATTTTCCAACATAAGGGTTTTCAAAGAAGCATTTTGTTTACTTTAACTTTTCATCATTAGTTTGGCTTTTATGGAGTTTATGTCTTCTGAAAACTTGTCATATCAGTGTGCATGCACATATTTGCAGGCCCTTCAGGTAGCAAATTTGAGATGGCAACTAATTATTGTCAATTTCCTCCAGATTTTGCCTTTTTATATTGATTTTGAAATGTATGCATACAAAAGATGAAGATGCAGTCATTCACTATGCATGGTATCTACAGTAGTTAGAAAACCTGGAGTTTCAGAAGATTTAACCTAATCCGCAAACACTTGTCATTATTAGTTTTCTTTTATTTGTGGGTTAGTGCTAGCGTGTTTATGCATGACCCAAACATACCCATTTTACCAACCCGCCTGCTGCGTTGTAAGTCATAACAGGAGTCCTCTCCCTTGGCATGCTGTCACTTATGTCATTACTTCGGCTTAAGATGTATTCAACAAGCCAGCTAATTAGCTATGGCCTTTGTTTGAGAAGCAGCGTGGCATTAGTATTTAGATGTGCAGAGAGCCTCACCTCCTGCTGTCATTCTTGGGATGTGCAGACAAATTCACAGCTGGTGAATTTCTCTCAATACCATTCAAAGAAGCCCTGCCTATAAAGGTAAATGCATTTCCACAAAAAAGTAGCATGCTCTTATTCAGGCATGGCTAATTTAAATCAGGCTGAATCTTGAAGGTTTTTGGAGTACCTACCAACCTCTGGGCCAATTTTCCCATACAACGTTTGTTGATTGACAGCACAGATGTTTGTTTATCATTTGTGTGATAAAGCCAATGGAGAGCAATCCAATGGTGATTTTATCTACAGTGTTAAAGAAGCATTGAAAGATGGGGACCATGCAGATAAAAGAATTAGGGAAAAAAAAAGAAAAAAATAAATTAAATTAAAAACGTGTTATTTAAAAATAAAACGGGCCAAAAATTAGGGCCAAAAATAGTATACAAATTATCAGCATCTGCATGCTATTAGAATTTCTTCAGTTCCTCTGCTGAGGGGAACATTTTTATGGTTAAATGAAGACCTTATATTGCAAAATCTCGGTCTCCATGAAAAATTCATGGATCAGTATAATTGCACTTGATCCTTAGGGATGTTCTCCATGATATGGAGAAAATCAAATATCTTTTACCAAATACATCGATATTGATACTGCAACGATATTGTAGTGTTATATACTACACTACGATATAGTACTATTGCTTTCACGAAATATTTACACAATGAGATTTCTGAGAAATAATCAAAAGTAATGTGGATGTAATGTCTAAGTAGATAAAGGCAAATAATAGAACAGTTACAACAGTCTGGTAAGTTTAGAAAATGACATCACTTTACTGTAATGCAGCCTTTAAAACCAGGAAAAGACCCCACGTTTGCCATATTACGATATCCAAAATCTAAGACGATTTAAAGTCTTCTGTCACGATATTGAGATATAATACCGATTTATTGCCGGCTCTAACTGCATCGTATAGTTTTGTGTACCTTGTGATTTCGGTTCAGGAGGCATTACAAAGATCAGAAGAGAGGCTCGACACCTCGGCAATAAGCGCAAAAACAGTGATTTGGTTGTACATGTTGAAATTGGAGCTGTCTTTGCTGACCTCTCAGCTGATTTGAGGCTGGCTGAGAAATACTAATGAGAGAATTGATAGAGAATTCATTTAAAAAATAACATGAGTTCTTGTGGCAGTGCTCATGGTATTACTTTGTCACTACATTGACGTCCATGACATTGCACAATATCAGGATGAGAGAGAGGAGAAATGCACACTAGAGGTGGAGAGGTGCTGAACACGACAAAAGTACAAGTGTTTAGAAAGTCGCACATTATGCACCATGTTCTTAACTTGAAGATGATTACTGAAATAATGTTGCAATGGATGTGTTTCCTCTTAACACGGAGAGAAAAACTGAAGGTCAGGACATCCTAACTGGACTATTAGCAGCCAGTGGCTTGTTTATCTCTGCTCTGCCTTAGAGCCTTTTTATTTCATCCTCTGTTCAATCTTTATGTGCCTCAGGTCTGCAATTCACGGCAGGTCACAGCAGGGCAGTGAGCAACCTTGTATAAATGTCGACGGGGTGTAAAATGCCAGAGAACAGCTTACGCAAGGTTCTGCAGTGAGGAGGGGACTGTAAACCTTTGCTGGCCATCAATAGGGATAGATTTCCTGCTGGCAATGGGCTCTGATGAGCTGAGATGTAGGTTCTCTTACAAGTGTGTTGTGTATCTGTCAGCTTGTTTTATGTCAGTTTGTATGTTTAGTATTGAGGTCTGCAGACTATTCTCATTAACTTGCCTTCTCTGTTTCAGATTCATATATATTAATGAAAATAATCACATCATCCAATGTTTAAAGTGAATAAAACAGCCTTGCCAGCCTGCTTATTAGAGTTCCATAACTAACGTTACACATATCCTATATAAAAAATATAAACAAAATAATACATTTTATGTTTATTGTTATGTTTATAGCGTTACGCTCATGCTATTGACTGTATCTATTTTGTATACAATCGCAGGCTTATGTGAACTCTGATGTAGTTTCTGGTTTGATCGTTTACAATACACTAAAACAACTCTTGAATACTGTGAGTAGTCATGGATGGTCTATGGCATTGGTCAAGTAATTAAGAAAAGCAGACGCAAAGGCAGCAATAGCAGTTATTGAAATAAAGGGATTTACGTATCTGGATTTAGGCTAATACAGAAAATATGAAACAAATGTGGTTTGCCATGTTTGCTTCCCAGTATCCAAGATATGTTATCGGGAATGAGGCTACATTATAGATTATAGATTGCAACACTTGAGTGTCCCCTATTTCTAAATGTTTTTTTTCCTTTTGGGTTGGTCTTAAAAGTAATATGCAGAGTGTTTTGTCTCAAACACTGTGTAGCTGCAGTGTGCTGCAGTGTGATTTGGTCCTGCAGGACCAGTACAAGCCTCAGGGGTGTATGCAAGTAGGAAGAGCAGAGCCATTGTGAACTGGAGCAGTGGTTAGATAGGAGAGACATTTTAAGCATTTTGAACACAATCTGTGTGGGACAGCAATCTGGTCACACCATAACTTTGTGGGGAAATCTAAAATATGGTCCCCACATGTCTGATTCTAAGGATTTAGACTCAGACTTTAGTAGTTGGTCGGGTTAAGGTCAGAGTAATGCGCAGAATAAGGTTAGGGTTAAGTGTTGGAGTCAAGCATATAGATGTCATAGTTTAAGCCTTCAGGCAGTTAAATATAAAATCAAAACAATGTTCTATAGCTGCTTTGTTCTTTGTATTACACTCGGCATTTCTCCTCTTTTCTCTACCAAACTTTGTCATTCCGTGAGTCAGCGAGTGTTGATCACTTGCAGTTCAGAAGACTATTATGCTTTATTCCCTGTCTCCAACATTTAGCCAGATAAAACAATACATCTCTTCAGATGAGCAGCATGTAGGTTGTTTTCAGTTCTTGTTTAAAGCCAGCTTTTTTTTGAAACAATTTTTTTATCTGTCATATTGAGTAAGCAATTATTATTTTAAAGCGAAGCGGACATCTCTTGTTAGAATTTAGTGTTATTTGGGTATCCACATATTAGCTTTTTCTGTCATACGGCACATAGGTAGGTAGGTAGGTATATAGATAGATAGATGGATGGATAGATAGATAGATAGATAGATAGATAGATAGATAGATACTTTATTCATCCCAAAGAAAATTTTAGCTACACCAGTGGTGATTTCTTTAAGACTGAAAGGGAAATTCAGCTTCCCCTAAAATGTAAAAAAATTAATGTTCAAATATGTACTATTGTGTTAACATTTTATTCACAAAAAATATGTTAGAATACGTTATTATCAAAGACAAGTTTGTTCAGAATAGCGTCCATGCTTTTTTCAGTGCTTTGAAACTAGATGGTCATTGGATAAACGCTGCTATTTTGTCCCGCCCACGGACGCTCAGTGTCTTTGGGGGTGAAGGGAGGAGGGGCTGGCCTGAACGCTGGGCTTCTCCGTGATCATTGGAGGGTTTGTCGAAAGGCTGTATCTCCTTTTTCTATCTCCCTATCCTATCTTTTCCTTGACTTTTATGTATATTTCATACAAATACACACCACATTTCATTTTAACCTAATTCCCACATGTCCTCCTTCTAGTTTAATATCTGTTAGATCGTTTGTTGATTCACTAATTCATACAGTAGGCTAGGCTACTGTTGTGGGGGTGAACTAGCTAACTAGCAAACTGCACGCGATGGCAGACATTGGGCAGGCAATGCTAATATTGTCTACTGGATTTTGGCAAAGCCATTTGAAAGTCTTCATTACGAGGAGAAACAGAAAAAAATTAAAAACAACAGGGCCTATCAACACCTAAGATTTATGTATTCACGACAAAGTTTGCTGGCTTTTGGAAGTGCTGTGACAAAGAAAATGTACTGCTGGCCATGCCTCTTGATGAAACCATCTCACAGACATTTAAAATGATTATAATAACAATCTAATTATTATTACATAATATATATTATTATAAATAAATGGACAATTTTTAGAATGTTGGCCAAAAATGAGCTTCCCCTCTTTGAAAGACCAGCAGCTGCCACTGAGTTCCACCTGCTGCTGTCTTAATCACATCTTACACCTGCCTAGTTCTTTACTTTCTTCTGACCTAGTCAACACAAACCCTAGCTGGCAATCAAGCTGACACCAACAGTGTGTATGCTGTTGTTTTTTTTTTATTTATCTGACCCAACTGCTGAGTGGGGACAGCAACTTGAGGTTGTCACAGGAGGACTGAGGATGAGATGTGACATGGGGCCTTGGCTGATCACAAGTCCTGAAGCGTCTCACGTCAGCTCTGCCAGAAGAATTGTATATACATACTGTACAAGTATTGGTTTGAAATCTTTCTAAACCTTTTATTTTTATTATTAAATGATCATATTATATACTATTTTTGGATAATGTTTGTGTAGAGAAGAGTGTTAGGAGAAAGAGATCAAAGCTCAATCCTCATAATCCATTGTGTTTCTTTGATGTGGGTTGTCAGTTTGATGCTCAGTTTGACGCTCACTCTCCTTTTGTTTTTTAGGCCATCGCCTGGAGCAAACAGAGCTGCTCTACCTACCTACGGAAATCAGTGAGTTGGCTTTATTGTGCCTTGGTAGGTTATAACAGCGTTCTCAATAGTGGGAGGAATTTGTATAGTGTCACATAAGTAGTCACGTTCTCCCAAATTGTAGACAGTTTAGTAGTTGTAGTAATGTACACAACAATAAGGATAGGATGACCACTGTCCAGTGTTGTGTATTTCTGTGTACTGGTACACTCAGACCTGTTGCTGGGCACTGATTCAGCAGACACAGCAACCTCTGGGCCCTTGGGAGCTCCTTAACTTTCCTGGCTGTCCATTAAGTCATGCCATTGAGGCGTAGGCTACAAACACACAGGAGAAGTAAGGTAATATTTGTTAATTTACCTCTCACCGAGGAATTGAACTTAGTGGCTAAAGGAGCTGGGCAAAAGGGACCTGCTTAGTTATCATTTCACTTTACTAAGGACAGTCAAAGATGGATAGTTTATATGCCGCACAACTAAGGCCGTTGGAATTAGTTTTCAGTACAGTATATTATTCTCTGCATCACAAATACATAAATGGAAAACCTCAGACAAGTACAAAAATGTAAAGCAGCAGACTGTCAGGGTAATGCATGTCAGTGGTATGCGAGGATGGGGCTAGAGGGACGAGTTCAGAGTCCTGATGGCCAGGGAAAAAAATTAGTCTGTGACGCGTGGAGACTTAGGGCTGATTTATTGTAGTACATAGGCTCTACGCCGGCCTACGCAATAGCCTGTAAGTGGCCTACGCTGTTATGATATTTTATACTTTTGCTCTGGTAGTGTATCTCTTTAAGAGAATAGCAGAGTAGGTATGTGTGTATGTGTGGGGAGTAGGTGATAGAGACGTAGATTAGCTCCAGAGCGAGTACAGCCGTGAAAACGGAGAAACTAAGTGTCTAACTAACTTTTATTTTCTGGCCATTATTGGAAAGCTGTAGCAAGAAAAGTTCACCCTCTCCTTGATTTCTTGTTGTTCACAGAAAAGGAGAATCCAGAAATGTGTATGGGCAAATGCCACGCTACTAAGCCACGGCCTTTGTTTTCCACTGCAGGTTATTGCTAATGTGTGTTCCAAGGAACTTAAAGGAGTCAGTGGTAGTGACTGCATGTCCATTTATTTGTATGGGTAAAGTTATCTCATTTGTCAGGGCTCAACATTAAGACATGTCCGCTTGTCAGGGACAAGTGAATTTTTTTTGTAGGGCAAGTGGAAAAGAAAATTACTCGCTCGACCGGACAAGTAAAAAAAAAAAAAAAAAGAAGAAGTTGTGTTACTCCACGTCATGTGCCGCTCATTACGTCTACGTAACCGATTTGAAAGAAATACATTTTTTTTTCACACGGACGGCTAACGTTAAATCCAGGCCACTGTTCAGCTCATTCACTTAAAGCGATGCAGCATAAAAGCATGGCAGAACCAGCAAGCCAGCTGTTGACTAACGTTGACTAACGTTAGCTTGCTATTTCTACCTAAACGTTACCCCGTCGCCACATCGTTCACAGAAAACATCCCAATACAGATGTCACTCGTGGCGGTAGCGATGGGCTGTGGATGAAGCATGAAGTTAATGTGACTCATTTAGCGACTGGCTCTCTGCCTCGTAACGTTAATCCTCCACTGCTCGTTTGTCTCTCAGTTATTGTAAAACCTCAGGTCCGCAACTTGCCGGATTAAACATCAGCTAATAATCAACTGTAAAGTAGCTACACATTTTAAAGGAGGCCTTGGTATATCAGCCTGTGCCAGGTAGAAAGGGAAATTGTAGAGAACATCACAAAAACATTTAGTGACAAAATCCATTGTTATGTCTACCAAATTTTTCAAGATATGGTATAAGTTCAAGTCACCACTACCTCTAATAATACACTGCACACCGGCGTCCAAAGTATCACTTTTATATACTTATAATACTATAATATGGAGTCTGGAGAGCCTTATTTGTTGTTGAAAGGGAAATCTGTTCTTGGGACACATTTGTTTCAACTGAATTGTATTAATGTTGATAGTGTTTGGATGCTTTCACGATTTTGTTTGAGTTCTACATTAACAAAAGTTAAGTGACTTTTGTGCAAGGACAAGTAAAATGTAAATGTACTGTTTGTAAATATATTAAGAAAGAATTCACTGGATTGGAACATTTTGATAGGTGCATGTTTACATTACTCAGCTCTTTGTAAATACAGGGTGAGAAGTCAGTAATGAAATGGAGAAGGAGGAAAGCATGAGAAAGAGGGCAGCTTTGGTGCTGATGGAGGAGGAGATGAGCATCATTGGTTTGACATTACTGTATATGGGTGGAGGAACAGGACGCAAAAACAACAGTTTTAGCAACCCAAAGTGTTTTGAGCCTCTCAACTCTGCCTCTCTTCGTTATTTATTAATATTCTGCTAGAATATTCATCTACCCTTGTACAGTGCCATCGTGAGAAATTAATAGAGCTCTGTATCATCCTGACACTGTACCACAGCCTTTGTCAGTGTAGTATTGTCAACCAACATCTTCCATCTATTCCACTTGTCAACTTATTATATGTTTATTATTGATTTTGGCCACATCCTTTCATATAAAGGTATTAAAGAGAGGCAGGCTGTTTGCTCTGGGTTTCAGACTTTAAACCACAATGTGGTCTAAAAGGAGATGCAGCTGCAGAACCAGATTGTTGACATAAGCCTCACAGCCACCCTCACACTTGAGTAGGTCCGTAAACCTCAGAATAGGTCTCCACCAGTCTGCATGTCACTGATATAGGAAATCCATGGCTGTTTGGTTTCATACATGGAACTTTAGCGGTAGATTAGTTTTAGGTAATGGCTGTATTCTGAATTTGAGTCAGCCAGTGCAAGGCATTGATGTGTGCTCAGTTTGCCAGCTGCTATGCTTCACTTATTCTGAATATATCCTCTCAAGATGAAATTCAAGGACAAACAATCTGGCAGTCCTGTAACTTGTTATAAATCATCAAAAGCCAGAGCGGTTCCATTAATGTGTACTGTTTTCTGTGTTAGCACACTTTGAATGTACTAATAACTAACCCCAAAGTCATGGTGGAATTTGATGCCACGCTATGAAGTCTGTCACATCTGTCATCGCATATGCTGTTAACTCTGAGAAACAATATATGCTTTCCCTCTCTTCTTGTTGTCTTTTTGTGGATTGCAATTATCTGAACGCTTAAAAGGAGCCAGTCAGTATTTTGTGTATATGTATTGCATGAATCTGTGTCTGCATCATAATATTGCATGAACATTCTTCTGTTTGTCGTTTAGTCAAATTTGAGAACCCTCTGGCACGAAATATGATATTATGAGAATTATTATAAGAAAGCTCTCGTCCCCCTGCTCACATGGCAATTATCACACGTGTAGTTCAGCTAAAGTGCACCAATATATACCGAGATAATCTGCGGGGAGTTTTCCTGGCTCTTTTGGGGGGGGGGGTAAGCATGATCGGTCCATGTACAGTAGAGGGAATGAGTCTGTTACTTTTTGTTTGATACAAATCTATGCATTTACCAGTTGTTCTACAGTTGTTTGGTAAATTGCATTTAGAGAGAATTTGAAATGCTATTTTTATTCTCAATACATGTCAATTTGGTGCTTTTGGTTTTCCTTTGGGGTTGCCTAAAACCTCTTTGGGGGGGGCGCCACTTATTCCCCAATGCAGGGAAACTCCCTGAATATGAACGATCCCTTTAAACTGATAGAACCAAAGTTGTGTGGTGGGGATTTCATTACACTTCAGAAAAAGAGGTGTTCTTGTTTGGGTATGCTCAACAAGGACTTACTATATATGTGTTTAAAAATGCCGAGTTGGTTATCGGAGGAGTAATGATCTGCTCCCATCCTAAACTAACACAGACATGAACTACAACTATACTGCATCAGTGGCTGTTCAGATTACCTCAGCTCTGCAACGATGGACACACAAGTCCTTATAATGGTGTGATGACAATGTCACCACTTCATTTACTCACTCCTGTAGGTCGATAGGGGAAGGTCAGAGTCATAGATTGTCTAAAATTGTGCAGAGGACCTGTGGTGATTCAGTGTCGTGCTCAGTGAAACCTTAGCCGCTGAACCTCCCAGCTGAAGGGCAACCTTTTTATCCGCAAGGCCACTATACTGTCCCTTAATACTGTAGGGGCTAAATGGTGGGAAAGGTCCATGGTTTTAGTTTTAGCGAGTAGATTGACCAAATACAGAGCGATGTGATGTAAGGGGATTCAAATGAGAGCTGCAATAATCCAGATTTCTGTCGTCATGGGGTGAGTGCTGCTGTTGGCTGTTTGGTCAGCCAACCCTGCTGATCCCTGTCAGACCCTTTTTCTGTCGCTTATGATCCCTGGCTGCATCCCAAAGCAATCTTGGAACGATTTTACCTATAGTGGCAACACAAATTTCTTGGAGGTTTTAATGTAGCCGGCTAAGACATCCTCTTTTGTGTGGAGATCATTGTTTACTGTCGGATTAGCAACTTGATAGGTGAGAATGGAGTTGAAAAATAGCGTCTTTGCTCCAATTGTTTCACAATCTCTATAAACAGATATCTGCAAATGAATGCAGATTTAAAAAAAAAAAAGCAAATAAAAAGCTAAATCATTGACGAAAGTGACTAATTTGCTCTCAGTGCACAAATTGTTAACCTGCAGGCAACCAAAGCCCGCTCAAATGTGATTGGTCAATACTACTCGGACTACGGAAACCAGAACTCCCCTGTTATCAAAATCTTGTCCCGTTGCCTACAAATTTTTGATTTATTTGCAAATATCTGTTTACAGAGATTAGATCCCAAGGGACAGTGAAATTGGTACTCAGCACATCACAGTGAAATGACTGAGGCAATGGATCTACAAGCTGCCATCTTTGGCATTCATCCTCAAATCTGACCTTTCATAAAATGAATATAAAGCATGACAGTTCTCTCTGTGAGACATTTTGAACATACAGTGAAACATACAGTTTTCATTGAAATCCTAATCCTGCATTTACATCGAAAGCCAATATTTTTAAACTACCTTTCGGATACAATTATATCTTTACCGCAGACATACTGTACATGCCAATTCTTTTGTCAATTTTTTTTGTCAACTGTCAACGAAATGGCTTTTCAGTTCTCGTCAATTTTGTGTATACAGCCCACAATTGCATGTCAGAGGGATTTGCAGTCTGTACAACAAATCACAACCTCTATCTTTAGACCCTTAGTCAGAATAAGGAAAATCTTTGTGCCTTTACAAACGGTTGAAACCCTAGGAAGAACAACGAAAATGGATCAAGGCCTGAAAAAACATTGAATGTACAGAATAGCAAGAAATAAGAGTAGTAGAGTAAGGAAAAAACAAACATAAGTATAACAATACATAAATAAAAGGTAGCTGTTTTTTCAACAGCGTCTCTGCTGTTTGAATTGCAAACTAAATCATTTTTGTATAAATGACAGATGTGAAGTAGATAAAGGGAATGTTATCTCCAGCCGTAACAAGTGTCACCGGTCTTGATTTGCACTTTTACACCTTTTACCTCATATTGTTTCATCCATTTCGTAAACATAAGAGAATTAGTTTCTCATTGCTACAGCCATCTGCAGGCTAATGGTCAGTAGGTTTTGGCTTCATAACTATTCTCCTAAAGCCACATCTGTTTTTTTATGTCTCTGTAATCTGTACAATCTGAAGTAGGGGTCTGACAAGACACAAGTCACGAAACGAGAAGAAACACAATATTGGGTTTACAAGAACAAGATGATTTTATTATTTTATGATTTTACACTATTTTAAACCTAAACCTAAAATTTTTAACCTTTTCATATTAATGAACAACCGTTAGATTCAAGCCATTGCCAAATGGCCGTTTTTAATTGCTCTTTAATGTTTTATATAAAGCACTTAGATTTGCCTTGTTGTTGAAATGTGCTATAGAAATAAAGTTGCCTTGCCTTGCCCTGAAACCTCCAGCCTGTCAGTCGGTCACAAGGGCATAGAGAACGCTTTTGTGCATGTCACTCAGTCACCAAGGCTATCCTGTCTATAAAGAATAACAATTAGTCAATTAGTTTATCAACACAAAAATAATCTGCAACTATTTTGCCAATAGAATAATCATTTAAGTCCAAACTCCAAGGTATTTGTAAGATGTATCACATTCAATTAGAAAATCTAGGTAGAGATGACTGTTAAGGACTTAACATTTACTATTTAAACCAGGGCAAAAGGCACAGGTACAGTGTGAATGAAGCCTTATCTATGCTGATAGCCTACATCTCCCACCACACTAGGTAGAACACTCAGAGCCAGCCTCGTTACCAAACCCATGCACTGGCCGTGTTCCTGCTTGGCATGGCTTCCACTGAGCAATGAGAGTTAGATTTCCCCAAAGAAATCTAGGTTTTGCAATCCGCAATCTTAAAATAGCTTTGAATCATACATTATTACATAGCAGGGCTGCTGCCTCCTCTGTCAAACTGCACTTGCTGCTGTAATTATTGTCTTCTTGTTTTCTCGAAGCATTCACATCTGAAAAGATTCACAAACCTCATTAGCATAGCTTTATAGTTGACATGTAGAGACTCACAAATGGCTTCTCTGTCTCTCAAAAGTAAATGAACTTCAAAGGGAAAAAAAAGCTTTGTAGATTATGCAACGCACATGAATAGATATTGAATGTATAAAAGAACAGTTGCCGGGGAATACAGAAAACTTATAGGGCTACTTTTGGGACATTAGAACATGTAATATATGTAGTTTGTGTGTGTGTGTGTGTGTGTGTGTGTGTGAGTGTGTCTCTGTTTGAGCAGAGTGGGCAGATTTCAATCTTCCAGTCTGACTCAGTGTGTCTCCCTTGGGTTCAGTAAACCTTAAATGATGCTAGGAGTTGTGACACCCCCCTCTGAACCTGTCACTGCTTCAGGAGGATTCATGTGACAATTTCTCTCTTACACACACACACAAACACTCACAAACTCACACACACTCTCACACACACACACAGTCAGGTGCAAGAAACTAGAGCTAACTGTGTTAATTGTTAGCAAATGCTGTCTTACAGGTCAGAGGCACAAATACACACACACACACACACACACACACACACATTTGTGCACACAGATGTCTGTGCACATGGGGACTGGACTAAAAAATCAAAACCAAGCCTCAATGTGTTTGTTCTTGTCAAGAATGGTGTTGCTCCTCTGTGTGGCCGTGCGGACGCTGTCTGCATGATTAATCCTCAGCTCGGTCAGCTGGCCAGCAGCGATACTGAAACCAAACAAAAAAATCACACGAGAGCATGCATGCTGCTGAGCTTTATGATCCGTTTCAGGATGTGCAGGCGTATGCAAGTTGGGCTCGCACATCGCAGCACTGCAAAACAAATTACACCATTCAACCCTGTTGTGTTCTTCAGGACCAAACATTGACAAAGGTGTTCAAGCATGTTTTTTTTGTTTTGTTTTTCAATTATAATAAACACTTTTTTAAGGCATTTTAGTCACAAATGTTGTAGCCTAAGCATGTATAGATGTGGAAAAAGGGAGTCAAGAGAAGATTGAGTGAGCACTACAGTTTGAGTTTGTGTGTGTGTATTCCTTCTTGTGATATTAAAGTTGATGAATATTTTCCTCCTGAGGGGTTGTGCGATTGACCGAACCTAGAAGTTATTTCATTTGCCTGCTACCAAACTGCACTAGCAGGCCTGGCCGTTACCGCTTAGCTTGTCTATCTCTCCACAAGACAAGGGGATATTTCCAAGCCCAAGATGGCTTGCTATGTTCTGTGCTGTCACTGAATACAATGACCATCACCACATTTAATGAATACTATTAGCATTTTTCTCAGGATTCTGTCTATGTGGAAGACAGCTTTGTGGGAGTAGAAGAACATGCTGTTTTGTGGTCTGATATCTGAGCTGCCTCTTGGAGAATTTGAGTTGATACTGCGGTGGATCGTCCAGTCTGTAAATGTAATCATGAGGCAAATTGGCCATTATTGCCAACCATTAACGAGAAGTCACCTGACTCAGCAATTTCAAGCCCCTGCCATTGTTCTGGTTTGAAAGGACATGCCAGAGGTGAGGAGAGCGAAATTTCTCCTGTTGATTAAAAGTTGAGGATTAGAGGCCTGAGGAGGGAGCTGTTTCTGGAGAAGGGTCAATAAGAAACAGAATTGAGAAAGACCACTTACTGAGGGATCAAGTGGACCATTGTGGAAGCCAGGCAGCAATTCTCTCATTCATCTTTCCAGACTTTGAGTGACAATTCAGGAGGAATGACCAGTATGGCTCAGTGTTATTCTCTGTTTGCTAGGTCTGGGCGGTATATAGATTTTACAACAGTATGGGATAAGACAAAATTGTTTATATTGATATAGCTTGATGTTGCATTACATAACCAATTTCTTCCTGTAATGCCGTGCCTGTGTTTGCATCTTTCCTCACATACTCCTGCACCATGGAGGGGAGAAACAGACCCACATTTGTCTACAGTTTTAAATATTATATGCCAGCTATATATTTTTTAAACAGGACAGGAAAACCTGTAATTGTGCCAATGTTTCAGCTAGTAAAGTTGTGTTGTGGTGGCCACAACAACGAAAAACAATAGTTAACTTTAACTTCAGTTCTATGAGTGAGAGCAAGACAGCACCTCAACGCTGGCAATAGATGTAAACCATGACCACATTATCATAATTCATGCACTCATTTTCATGAATGGGTTGGTATGATGTTGTGATGCCGGCTTCCGAGTTCAGTGAGCTCAGTGCGTATCAACATCGGTTGGTAGGTAAGTTGAGCCAACAATAAGTTAGTAGTAGCCAACTACAGAGCGCCATGAGCTGTTGGTCATATGAGTGGCCGTTGCTAGTTGGGTTAAGCCACCAAAAGGTTACTGGGAGCCTGTTACTGGGCACCACGAGATGATGTTCCTTTCAGCGGCCGTGGCAGTTGAGTTTAGCTGACAAAAACTGAGCATCATGCAATGACGACCGTAAGTTTAGACACCAAAACAACTAGTTAAATTCAGGAAAATATCGTGGTTTGGATTAAAACCACTCTCCGGGAATGAAAACGTGTTTCCTGGGTGTATTATTTCATATACAGTAAGTATAAGTGTGCTGTATATAAGTATTTAGTTTTCCCCGGGTAGCAAACTCTGTTCCTTGGCTTCAACAATTGGACTACATACGAATTACAGTATTGTAGTTCATAAAAATGCAGCGCAGTGACTATACAGACATTTTCACCAGATGTATGTAACATACGCTGGAATCGTTCATATAGGGAATCCAATCTGCAGTGTAGTTCCGACTTCACTGATAAACCAAAAAATTGTACAGTAACAATCGTTTTCATGATCAAATAAAGGGTTTGTATCTTACACTTCAGCATTCTCAGAAAAGGTCTTTTTGATTTGATATAGTCTATTTCTTGTAGATACACTCTTCACCTACAGTACATGTGTTGCAGCTGTACATTATATTTTCAAACAGTGAAGGAAACATTTGCATTTTATTTTGATCGGTCGGTTTTTCTTTTGGGGACATAATTTGAAGTTGAAAAAAAGGTAATAAATTGCAATATATTGCAGAGGGTTGCGATATCTTTATTTTCCAACAGTATCTTATTGTGACACATCGTGATAATGTCATATTGATCATATCGTGGGATTTCTGGTTATTCCCACCCCTCACTGTTTAGTCACAAATTACTTTTATACGGTAGAATAAGTAAACAAACAAGATTCAAATCTTAATTTATTAAAACTTGGATCACAACTTAGTTTATGATGATTATTTAAAGCACAAGTGAGATTTTTATTAAGTACGTTTTTTGCATTTCTTAATCTTGCTCCTCCTTTCCAGAGATTAATGTGCTCTGTACTGTTTTTGTCGGGTCCACACAAAAATGACTAATCCCCTTTTAAACAAAAATGAATAGCCAGCTTTTTTTGTCATGCAGCTTTTACTCCATATTGTATCAGTAGACAGGACAAAAAACCATAGTTTTTAATTAGCAGCATCTCCATAATCTTTATTATCTCCCTCCTTTTTTTATTTGGCTATTAGATTAATACTCATTTATTTAGTTGTCAGTTTTCTGCCTAGTTGTGGCAGAGTGGTGTGGAAGGATTTCTCATAAAATCCGAGACAAAAGTGTTTTTCCTGCCGCTAGCATGGGTGCAGTGGTGGCAGTCCAGACAATAAATGGGTGATGTCAAGGCAGTGTTTTCTGTTTACCAAGCTCATAATTTTAAATTTTTTTTATCTGTCTCGCTCTCTCCCATTCCCTCTCATCATTAACCAAACCCAGTTGACAGCTTCGATTACACCCTGTGAAATTGCCCCAGTATTTGTCTCCCTCTGGGGCCATTTAGCTGTGTTTAGCTCTCTGCAGGCTGGGCTTGTTGCCAGGCAAACTTTAGCTCCAGAGTTTTTCATGTTCCTTCTTTTATATGTAGGCCAACCTACCCCCTACAGTATGTGCCACCTGGCCACCCTCAGAGTCCACAAGATGAAGTAAGTTCACACTGTAAGTTAACTTAAATGATTTGATTGCATTTAGTTGTCAAATTCAACAAGTTTTATGAAGGCAAATGTATGCAGGATTCTCCTGCTGTATTAGCTGTTCTATATTAGAATTATTTTCTTTATTCAATTGACAAATTGGATGACTTCGTTGACTCTAAGTCCTCCAGTACTTTTAAAAACATTCACCCAGGGTTTAAAATTGGCAACATCCACCAGCCAAATGCTGGGAAAATATGCAGTTGGCTAGTGGATTTGCTTTACTCACCAGCCAAAAAAAACATGATAATGTATTGAGTGGCTGGTAAAATTTGAACATTCACTATCCATTTGACCGGTGGTAGAAAAAGTAAATTTTGACGTGGCGTCTTACTTTCCCCAGGCCATTGGTCAACCCTCATTGTTGAACCCTGCCAGAAGTCATTAGGCTCTTACTCCTCCTCCGGGTACCATACATGTCCGTAAAAGGGAACAGTTGTGAAGATATATCAATCTGAACCACAATAAACATGAACAAGTTAGAAGAATCAATTGGGGTATACATTTCTTTCTTCATTATATTCTTTTTTTAATCCAGATTTGATATTCCTCTTTGTTTGCAGTGACTGGTAATCAATTTCCACTTTTCCTGGAAAGGTCTCCCCTTTAGTTGTGTCTTGGCCACTATGTTATGCCACTGGGAAACTGTTAGGAGGCTTGTTGCATGTGTTTCTGAAGCTAAGTGATGCTGGGCCACACAAAAGAAACAATCCATCTGGTGTATTCATTCTGCCTTCATTTGTTGTCAGGGGAAATTTACTTAACACAGCTGATATCAAAAGTGTTGGTAAACTACTGTATTTCCTGTGTTACAAAGAGCTGCAAAGGCTATATTAGTTTGAATAATGTTTGTTCTGTAAAAGGGGTTGTGTGATGATTGGCTGGGACAGTCCTCTAAGAGACTGTGTGCTGGAAAACAAAGAGTTTCCATGGTAACAGTCAAGGGTGAAGGAGGAGGGTGTGTCTGTGGTGTTGTGCTTGAAGTGGCGAGATGGACATTAGCAGGCAGAATGGTGGGGGGGCGACCCATGGTTTTCTGTGGTCCCTTGCCATTCCTGCTGCACACCAAGTCTCCGCTTTCCTTCTCTTTCCGTCTCCCGCTTTGCTCTCTTGTTGTCGTCCTAAAGCGAGAGGGAGGCTGTAAGGAGAACACACACTGAATCTCAATGAGACAGCTGAGAGGAAACTCATTTTCTCGCTCCGTCTCTCTCTGATAGTGTCTTATTCTTTATTTACAAGCATCACAACTCGACATGGTCAGGTTATTACACGATTTGTCAACATATGTTTAATAACGTGGAAGTGCTGTAGGGGGAGTTTAATGTTATACAGTTAAATGTTTATAAGATCCTGTGTTCAGAACTGAGCCTAATAAAGATGATGGATGGCAGCTTCATGAAGGGCAGCAGAGATTATTTCATGGATCAATACTTTTTAAGTTTTAAGTACTTAGTATTTGAGAAATTCAGATTTCTCCCCATAATGCTTGAAGGAACTCTTTTGGTCCATCTGTCAAAAGTTAAGAAAGCTGATCTTTGGAAAGAGAATATCAAGATGGTACATTAGGAAGTGGACATTAGGAACTGCAGTTATTTTGCCACTAGTATAAGAGAAGGTGGTTAATAGTGTACCCCTATTTAAAGACTTCTCAGCATTACACGCTAGTGGGCTTGCCACCAGCAGTTATTAGTTTCTCTTCAATGACCCTTGACAAGCATAGAGAATAGGCTACAGCCTCATACAGGTCCGATGGCTACACCCTATTGGAAAAACGCATCACCTGGGCCAAAATTAACCAGTTTACGGTCAGTTTAAAAGATTTGTCAGCTTTTGAAAGGCACCGAGCCGGCAGCTCCTCATTTGCATAAAGTGGCCTGGATTACACTTTATGCAAAAGAGGAGCGGGTGACCTGCTTCTCCAGGTCCCTGTAACGCTACCAGAATGCATTGCATGGATGCTCCCATAGAAATGAATGGGAAATGTGGAAATGACGCTGACAATGGACACGTATCATTAGTCTGCATTCACACCTACTGTGTTGGCCGTCAGAGTGCTGCAAAACACAGGTCTTTGCAGGGGCCTGCGGCAAGAAGTTGAGACAGACTCAACAGACTTGTTTTGTGGCAGTGTGAGAATCCCGTACATTGAATGAGAAACATCACTGCCTCTATTGCTGCCACAAGAAGGTTTAAAACACAAGCACCGAACTGAGCAGGAGATTGTGTAACAGCTTTATGTTTGCCAAACAACAAAACACAGTCGATCTGTCTTGCTTGTGTCTTTTCTTTCTCCTTTTCCGTGAAATGAAGCTGCCTTCAAGTGCGGAAGGAAATGTGGAGATCTATATACGATCTGAAGTAAAGCAATAATTTTAAAATGTAAAGTCTACTCATTTTTTTTTGTCTAAACCCAAACAACAGAGCACAGTCACTTCATTTCTTTTCTTTCTCTCTTTTTCTGTGAAATAAAGCTGCATTGAAGTGCAGTCAGGTAGGTCAAGATCTATAAATGATCTGACAGAAAACAGTAATTGGGAGATGTAATGTCCATACACTTGTGCTACATTTGAGGGTTGAAGAACAACACAGGACGTCACAGATATTGGACATAAGTGACACGCCCACACCGCCGTACCATCCTGAGTAAAATCGCTGAATCAACTTTTGGCTGTTTGAACGTGGCGTTACTAATTTACTGGTGTGAACCATAGACCGTTAATATAAATGGACAGAGCATGAGTGACGTCACCCATTGGTTTGTGGAGATCAGAAATGAGTC